>NW_006283544.1:1659532-1664581 GCF_000327345.1 Myotis davidii
AAGAGGATGGAAGGCGCCTAGAAGGTATTTGAGAATACTCCCTTTATTCCAGGCACTACATACAATCTTTGAGAAAGAAAAATAACATTGGCATAGGATAAAGGTAGTTAAGGATGGAAGTTTAAAAAATTATCATCTCTCATAATGGGCATTTACTATAAGAGAAAATCAATAGAAAATGTTAAAAATTAAAAAGAAATAAAGAATTACATTGTGTTTTTTAGTGAAATGTAGGTAACCATCAGAAGAACTTAATTATTTAAAACTCAAAAACAGTTAAAAATTAAATGTGGCCAACCAGTGTGGCTCAGTGGTTGAGCATCAAACTGTGAACCAGGAGGTCACAGTTCAATTCTAGATTACGGACATGCTGGGTTGTGAGCTCAGTCCCCAGCAGGGGGCATGCAGGAGGCAGCCAATCAAAGATTCTCTCTCATCATTGATTTTTTTTATCTCTCCCTCTCCCTTATTCTCTGAAATCAATGAAAATATTTTTTTAAAGAAATTAAATGTGGTTTCCTCTAATAAGCAAGATTAGTGGTAGAAAAAAAGTGGAAAATGGGCTATTATCTTATTATTACCAACCTTTTAATAGAATTTTATTAACTATCATTATGTATTATTTTGTTATAATTTTTTAAACATTGAAAAATAAAATATATTCACTTACTGACCACTTACCACACGTGAAGTGCTATGTTAAGGTACAAAGGGACATATAAAGATGAATAATTTACAGTTTCCATGGAATAAAACCAAATATACACACCAACTATGAGATTTTAAATTGAAATAAATATTACAAGATATCACTTCTCTCCCAAAAAAAGGTGCAGTGAGTGATTAATTCTGCCTAAAAATAAAGCAAAGTTGTATAAAAGTGGCAGCATTTGAACTAAACCCTAAGTATTGGTAGGATTTTGATGGATGGAGAAAGGAAAAAGTGTATTCCAGTTTGTCCTAAAATACATTCCACAAAAGGACAATCATTTTTAGACATTCCTAACCAAAAGCCAATTACACCTTCCAGGAAAGAGCTGTTATTTTTGAAATACTCATCTGAAGAGGAGAAGAAATATTCAGAGTATTTCATGCTAAGCTCAGACTTACCTGCACCAGAAAATATTTTCTGAGCTTATGAGTCACTTAGTTGCTTAAAGAATAAAATCCAGAGAGAAACAAGATTGTTGTGTGTCAGTGACCATGAAGATTAAATTCATTTACCTAGAACAGTTTCTGTTGACTTAAATACACTTTAAGTTGACTTCTCTAATTCTGTAGGAAAAATAACAGGGCTTGTTTCATGGTAAATGTTCACACTGAATCACAGTCTAAGTGTTTTTTTTCTTTTTATTTATTTTTTATTAGTGCATATTTTGGTCATTTTTAACTCCAAATACATACTTATTGAAGACTCAGATTTATAATCAAATATACTGCTATCTATGCCAACAAAATGATTTAAGTATTTTATTTATCATTGATTTTTTAAAAGAAATTAGTTTTTTTTTCTAAACCAAGTCAATTTGGAGTCAAAATAGGTGATCTTTACTAAAACTTAATGAGATTTGCCATGAAGTCATATGAAACAAAAAAGAACACAAGAGAACTTTTTTATTAAAACAGTTTATTTTTGTTGTCAAATATTTTTAAAGTAATTATTCTTCTTTTTAACACCTGTGTGCTTTTTATTACTTAAATAAACTTTTTTAAAAATGCCATGAGGATGAGAGGGGAACTTTGAATATTTTAAAAGCTTAAAGAACAGACTTAAAGTTAATGATGATTTTTTAAAAATAACTATAAATTTTTTATTAAAATCTCCTGTCTCCTGTTTATTCTTCCACTTTACCTGCTTAATCTCAACTGCTTTCACATATCAACCTCATTTACTCAGGCAGCGATAAGGCTAGTGGGAAAGGAAAAATGAATCTTAATGTTTCAAGTTGACAAATACTTACTGAGTGCCTATTTCGTACAAAGAACTATGCTAGGTACTCTGGAGAATACAAAAGTAGTGTGATACCTGATCTCTGTCCTCAGTCTTCTATAGAGAGATTAAATGATCATGAAATTGCAAAACAGTGCACTATAAGAATAAGCGCCCATGGGAGGGGCACAGACAGCAACTCAGAGTTTCAGAGAAGGAAGCACTTAGAATGAGCTGAAGTGGAATGAACTGATGGTCTCCAAGTATGATGTGGGCTGAGTTTAAAGAGTTGGGTGGCTGATCAGAGTGGTTCAGTGATTGAGAGTCGACCTATGAACCAGGAGTTTACGGTTGGATTCCCGGTCTGGGCACATGCCCATGTTTTGGGATCAATCCCCAGTGGAGGGCATACAAGAGACAACTGATCAATGATTCTCTCTCATCATTAATGATTCTCTCTCATCATTAATGTTTCTCTCTCTCTCTCTCTCTCTCTCTCTCTCTCTCTCTCTCTCTTCCCCTCTCCCTTCCTCTCTGAAATCAATAAAAGTATTTTAAGCAGCGCCCAAGGACCTCCACATGCTGCCCATGGACCTATAGCCCAGCAGAGCCACCCTAGGGCTGTGCCCGAACTGGAAAGGGAAATTGCAGTCACCCGTATTTTTCCCCCTGTATGTTTGGCCTGCTTTTTTGGGAGGGACTTCCCGCATAGCTCTGGTGGGTCCTTGGCTGTCTATTCATGAGCGTTCCATACACATATTCAAGGCTAGTCTTCTGGTGGGCCTCTTGGCCTTTTATCAGGATTTTTGGAGAGAGCAAAGAACAACTCTTGCATATATTTCATCAGGTTTAATGGAATAAAAAAAAGGCAGAGGGAGATTTGAAACAGACACACAGGAAAGGAGGCCATGGGATGAAGGAGGCAGAGATTGGAACGATGCAACCACAAGCCAAGGAATGCCAGGAGTCCCAGAAGCTGGCAGAGGCAAGAAAGGATTCCCCCCCCCGCCCCCAACTCTTCAGAGGCATCTTGGCTCTGCAATAACTGCATTTCAGACTTCTGGCCTCCAGGACCGCAAGAGAATAAATTCCTGCCTTTTAAGCCCCCACCCCCACCCCCAAAATATACCTATACTAATAAAAGGGTAATATGCTAATTAGACCGGATAGATCGGATAGACCAGATGTCTTCCGGACATCATTCTGGGCATTCGTCCTGACAAAGCCAGGGTGTGGCCAGCCTGAAAACTGCCCATGGCCCCTCACCCAGGATGGCCCCTACCCCCAGTGGGGACCCCCACCCTGATCGGGGGGGCGTGGCTGGCCTGCAAACCCAAAGGCCCCTTGCCTGGTTGGCCCCGTCCCCCAGCGGGGACCCCCCACCCCAATCTGGGGCCCCCTTCAGGGCACACCACCCAGCCCCCACCCATACTCCAGGCCTCTATCCTATAAATAAAAGGTTAATATGCAAATTGACCCTCAAGGTAGAACAACCAGAATGACCACTGGACCAATCACTATGAGGTGCACTGACCACCTCTTGGTCCCTTTCCCCGGCCAACAGGCTCCAATCACCCAATGGCCACCTGTGGCGAGGGTAGAGCTGGCAAGTGGGCAGGAACAGCCTACCTCTCGGTCCCTTCCCCCAGCCATCAGGCACCGATCACCCAATGGCAAACAAGGAACCAGGAGTGGGTGGGAGGGGGCAGCTGTGGGCAGCTGGGGACGATGGCCCTGACCACAAGCCAGGCCTAGGGACCATACTTGCACACAAATTTCATGCGCTGGGCCTCTAGTATGTGTGTATGTGTGTTTTTGTAATCTTTGCCCTAGCCAGTTTGGCGCAAGGTATAGAGCATCAGAGCATTGGCCCACGGACTGAAAAGTCCCAGGTTCCACCTCGGTTGCAGGCTGATCCCAGGTCCTGGTCGAGATGCCTGTGGGAAGCAACCAATCAATATTTTTCTCTCTCTGTCTCTCCCGCTCCATGCCACGCTCTCTAAAAAATCAATGGAAAAATATCCTCGGGTGAGGATTAACAAAAAATAAATAGAAACTTAAAAAATAATGAAGGGTTGGATGGGTAGAGAAGAGAAGCAAACTCAGGCCACACAAAGACAACGTGAGCACAGATGCAGACAGGGGAATATATTGTATTTGAAGTTCTAACTTGACCAAACTGAGGCAAACTCTCAGGAAAGAGAGAAATACCCTCGGAGTGTTAGAAGCCAATTTGTAAGCAATCTTCAAAGTATTATGTTGGCAATAGGAAAGCACTGAAATGTGAGATGGAGAATGACATAGCAAAATCTGCTTTTGAGTAGAATAATACTGCAACCTAGTACAGAGTAAACATTAGGAGAAAGTATAAGACAGAATCGTATTCATCTTTCCGAAGGTGAGGTGATGAGAATCTAAATTATGGTGGTAGAAAAAAAAAATAGAAAAGAAAGAGCAAATATGAACAAAAAAAATCAAAGAATGAATTAACAGGATTTGTTTGTTGACTAATATAAGACAGACTTGGGTATATATCCTATATAATAAAGAGGTAATATGCAAATTAATGCTCACGCCCTCATAAGATGGCTGCCTATGACCAGGCCAGCAGGGGGGTTAGTGAGGGACGACCAAACAACTGAACAAGCAGGCTGTGTGGGGCGACCAGGCTGGCAGTGGGGGGCATTAAGAGGCAACCAGGCTGGCGGGGGGGGTGCAGTTGGGGGCAACCAAGCCAGCAGCGGGGGGCAGTTACGGATGATCAGGCTGGCACGCAGAGGCAGTGAGGAGCGATCAGGCCAGGGGATGGGGGGCAGTTAGGGGCAACCAGGCAGGCAGGCAGATGAGTGATTAGGAGCCAGCGGTCCAGGATTGTGAGAGGGATCCCAGATTGGAGAGGGTACAGGTTGGGCTGAAGGGACATCCCCCGCCCCCGCACGTGCATCAGGCCTCTAGTGTAAATATAACTGTAAACTTCCATTCTCAACATGTCTAAAACTGAGTTCAGAATCTCCCCCCACCCAAACCTGTTCTTCCTTCAGGTTCTTTATCTCAGTAAATGGTATCTTCATCCCGTTGCCCAAACCAGAAAACTAGATAGAAGATGGTGCCAATCCTTC
>NW_006283544.1:1664645-1666712 GCF_000327345.1 Myotis davidii
GTTATTTCTCAAATCTACCCTACTTCCTATTATTCTTTCCCTGGTCCAGGCCACCATCAGCTCTTTATCACAGTCTCGCTGTCATTCATCCCCATGTTCCCCATTACATTCTTAAAACAGAAGCCTGAATTAACTTTCTAAAATGTAAATCTGATCTAATAATAGCAATATTTTAATTTAACCTATTCACATAAGTGTATTAAATATAGCTTCTTTATTTTCTTTAATTTTCTTCCTATAAAGTAATGGAAGAGTAGGAGATACGTAAACTTGCCAATTGACAGCATTTTTATTTCTTCTGTTTTAAATCTCTTTCATGTAGTTCAAATTTCCCTGGAATTTTGTTCTAATTGGCAGGCGTCTTCTCTTTTGTCTCTTCAATAGCACTATCTTATAGCCTCTAGGAATCTTCTCTTCAGATGAGATTCCCCCTGGTAATAGTTCTTGAATAGGAGTTCCCTCTCCACTCCTCAATCCACTAACTCCATTTATTCTTTTGGTTGTGGTGGCTGTGGTGGTTGTTGAGAGTATTACAGATGTCCCCCCCCCTGTTTTCCCTCATTGCCCCCCTCCACCCTACCCCAGGCCTTCACTGCATTATTGTCTATGTCCATGGGCAATGCATATACGCAGTCTTTTCTTTGTGTTAAAACTGGGCCTATTTGGAAATAGCAAAATCTAGTCTGTACCTGTCCATGTTCAAGTTATGTAACTGGGGGTGTATTTGTAACCAGTGAACACAGTCCATCAGACCCTGTAAAGGCTCTGAAATGGCACCTGGGGGCAACAGTAAGGTGCCCTGGAGAATTTTTTTAAAAGAACATTAAGATTATCCTGTGAATACTAAAAAAAATTTGCCTCCCAGATTTTTCCCTTTTTTTCTGATAAAACTATTCCATTTATGGCAAAACTAAATCCTATATTTAAAAATCACACATATGGATGCATAGTCGTTATTAATTTTTTCTCTCCATCACTCTTTTCCCCTCCTCCTTACATTAACAAACACTACTAACTTTATAAAAGCGTTTTAAGGAACTCAGATTGGAGTCTTTTCTTTTCCTGGACACAGCAATTGGTCCAGGGAGATCACATGAACCAAACAGCACCACTGAGAATCTTCCTAGTATTTCTTTGCTGAGGATGCCAAAAAGAGAATTTCTTGTTTCTCAAGTCACTAAATCAAAGGTTGCCTGTAGACAGGTCAACTTCGCCCCCATTTGCTTCACCATGAAGAGAGCAAATATGGGGCAGACTTCAGAGGGAAGCAGAGACAAGGTAGACAAATCAGGAGCCCTGACATCATTCAGGTCTCTAGTCCTAATCCTTGGTAAGGTCGGTGAGACCCTTACCCTTTCAATTACATTTCCTTTTGTCATGTAAGCTGATATGGGCTTATATCAGTACAACCAAGAGTCCTGACAATTTAGGAGGAAAGTGAGGACATACAAATTCAGAATGCTGACAATAACCATGGACTTTGGAGTCAGACAGACCAGGGTTCAAATTTTAACTCTCTCACTCATTATCATGTAACCTTGGATAAATTACTTAATTTTCACATTTCTCAAGTCTCAAATGGGAAGAAATAACACTTACTTTAGTTTGTGGGGATTCCTTGATAGAATATATATGTCAGTCGATAACACCAACAAACGTCCAATAAAGATTTGTTTTTAATGTTGTCATTATTATTATCATTAGTGTCATGATCTAAGACAGTAAAGTTGCTTTCAAGCCATAACAAGGCCTGACCATAAGCTTAGATATTAATATATTATTATATTTATTAGAAGGTGGTTTAATCAGAGAGCTATACAATTGTGAATACACAAAACAGTTTATTCTTGTATTATTATTTCTTAACTAGAGGCCCGGTGCACAAAAATTTGTGCACTGGCAGGGGGTGTGTCCCTCAGCCCCACTTGTGCCCTCTCACAGTCTGGGACCCCTCGGGAGATAACGACCTGCTGGCTTAAGCCTGCTCCCGGGTGGCAGAGGGCAGGCCTAATCCCTAGGTGCAGCCCCTGGTCGGGCTCAGAGCAGGGCCGATTGGGGAGTTGGGGC
>NW_006283544.1:1667461-1668969 GCF_000327345.1 Myotis davidii
CTGGCAGGTGACTGAAGCTCCCAACCTCTCCTTTTTTTCTTTTTTTTTATTCTGGGGTTTATTTACCTTCTATGGCTGTCACTGGAGCTGAGAGCCGGCTTTAGCTCTGAGGCTCGGCTCCAGCTCTGAGACCTCGGCTGCTGAAAGCGGGTCTCTGGGTTTGTTTCACTTCTATAATTGAAACACTGTTTCAGCTCCAGATCCGACGCCGGCCGGCTGAAAGCATGGGTTTTTTTAACTTCTATAATTGCAACATTGTTTCTTAGACTGCAGCTCAGAGGCCGGCAGCTGCAGGCGGGGAACGTTGGCTTCCTCCATCACTGGAGCAAGCAAACCTCCTGTTCACGTAAGCTGCCTGGCTGCTCGCCGCCATCTTGGTTGGCAGTTAATTTGCATATCTCGCTGATTAGTCAATGGGAAGGGTAGCGAAGTTATGGTTAATTACCGTGTTTCTCTATTATTAGATAGGATGATGGTATTATTTTTTATATGAACTATAAGCTTACTTCTGCCCCACCCTGTACTTTGGCTGGTCCCTGGTAGGACAATGTAAACACAGAGTCCTCTTGGAAGATAAACGCATCTGAATTGCTCTCAGGGAGTGCCACTAATCCTTTGGTTCACAGAAACTACTCCCTTACTTTGATTCCATATTAACCAAAGTGTCTTTTGATATGGTCCACTGGACAATATCTCTAAGAGAGATCAGTGAGGGCTAATAAAACTGGAACCCCTTCCGCAGTTGCTTTTGCAGCCGGTTTTCAAGGATGTCCTTTATTGTTGGCTGCTTGCCCCCAAGGAAGATGATGTCCAGTGTGTCTAGCCTCTGAGGCTGGATTGCTTACAAGGGCCAGGCCAGTAATGTAAATGAGAAGCAGGCTGGGTGGGAGACAGGTGAAGGGGACTTATGGATACACAAAAAGCATGCCTTATCTTCTCATTTCCAGCCAATTGTTGCATATGAAAATGCAGAGCCATTATTGACAGATTGCCTAGTTTTGAAAAGAACTTGGAAATGTGGATTAATAAAATAAATAATGATAAAAATCTACTAATAGAAGAAGGCTATTTTTATAAAATTTTAATAATATATAGGCCAGACAATAACCACTAGATTTAGCCGACAGGTACTGGTTTGAATATAATACTCTGAATAGGATAACCTTAGTCAATAATTTCACTGCCACATCTCTTTCACTCGCTATTTCTCTACTACTAGGTAAGCATATATCCCTTTGAGACTCCCCAGGTAAAATTTTATTATAGAATGCCTAGGGAAGGACCACGTGATGCAGATAGGTATTTAATAAGAACTCTTAATAATTTTAAATATCAATTTGAAGTAGAGGTAAGCCTCCACTATCTTGCAAACTCCACCAAAATTACACCAAATGACAAGAATATGGGAGATATGATGACAGCTACTACATTTTAGAAACAAAAAAAAAAAACAAAAAGGTTAGTGGTAGATGACCTAGCAGATCTCAGAAAGCAAGAGGAAGGGAAAG
>NW_006283544.1:1668986-1670881 GCF_000327345.1 Myotis davidii
TAACTAGAATACCAACCCTTGGAAACTAACAACAGTGAGTAATCTAAAACTGGGGGGTGAAAGTAGGGCTAAAAACCAAGAGGACTGGTTGGAAGTGTGACTGAACAGCAATTAAAATTCTCCTATTCCTAACCTCCTTCAGAAGAAAACTAAAGGCTCTCTGGAGATAGTAGGGAGAAGATCTATGAATCAGAGGACACCAAGTAAGTCAAGGGCACTGGGACCATTCTGGAAATGAAAGGATTAAGTGGAAGTGTGCAAACTAAGTGTTGGGAAATTGAGCATTCTTCAGGCTTAGATAAAAGAATTCAAGGTGCTAACACTACGGGTTCTCCGATAAAATGTCCAGTGAATCAGACAGCTGGCAGGGCCCACTGCCAGGCTAAGAAACTCAAAACGACTTTTAGGGCCCCACTCTTAAATATAAGAAGACAACCAAGGACCACCAGACATTTGATAAGATATCTAATATAAAAGACAGCATGAGGGAAAGAAACATGCAAAGGAAACAGAGACAACAAAATGAGAAAAACTTTACCAAAATGTACCATTAGCATCCTCACAGAGGTAGATTACAAAAATTCAAAAAAGGTTTTTGAAATTAAAAAAAAAATAGCAGAAATGAAAAACTCAATAGAAGAGTGAAAGATCACATTGAGAAAATATCCCTGAAAGACAAGCAAAATGATGGTGATGGAAAATTGGAAGACTGTGTCCAAATTAGAGGATTCATTCAGTAACTTCGTTGTCCAAATAATGAAAGTTCCAGAACAAAAGAACAGAGAAAATGGATGAAAATGAAATCAGCAATAAAATAATTTAAGAAAATTATCTAGAACTAAAAGGTATGAGTTTCCTGATTAGACAGTTCTCTGAGTATCCAGCCCAATGGACGGAAATGTATCATGGTAAAATTACAGAACGCATGGCCTGAGAAAAGTTCATCCTACAATTTTCCAGAGAGAAAAGGACAGGTTGCATATCAAAGACTAAAGATCAGAATGACATGCCTAGCTAAAACATTGTAGAAAACAGAACACATACATTCAAAATTCTGCAGAAAAATGATTCCCAGTCTCAAAATCCATTCACAAGAAAACCACTAACTGCATGTGGAGTTTAAGATAAAGACATATTCAGACACGTGAAGTGTCAGACTACTTGTCTGCCTTGCACTGATGTACAGAAAGCAAGTGGAGGAAATGCTCTGAATAAACAAGGAAACAAAATGAGTCAATGTAAAGCCTGGTATCCACAGAAAAAGAAAACAAATGAATCCCAAAAATATTTCGATTGGAATGCCATAAATTCCCAGAACATCGGAGGAAAATAAAACTTTTGTAGGAAAGGGAAAGTACCAATAATATACTACATGGCTTACTCTGTTTAATTTGTATGCAATGTATCATTATTTGCAATATATTATGTATTATGTAATTGCATTATGTGAAGACTGAATTTTAATCTGACCAAAATAACAACATAACTCTATTTAAGAGAAGGCAGGGAAACATGGATGAATATAGCAGGGGGTGGAAAGTATGTGTGAAGAGCTAAATCCTTATCTTTCACTAGATGATTCCTAAAATTTTAACAAAAGACAGGGACAGATAAGAATATAAATGTGCATGAGGTACCACCTTACACCTGTCAGAATGGCTATCATCAAAAAATCAACAAATGACAAGTGCTGGAGAGGATGCGGAGAAAAAGGAACCCTCGTGCACTGCTGGTGGGATTGCAGACTGGTGCAGCCATTGTGGAGAACAGTATGGCGTTTCCTCAAAAATTGAAAAATGGAACTCCCATTTGACCCAGTGATCCCACTTCTAGAAAAATATCCCCACAAGCCAGAAGCACCAATCAGAAAAGATATATGCATCCCTGAAAATGTT
>NW_006283544.1:1671537-1700627 GCF_000327345.1 Myotis davidii
CTATTTGAAACAATGTTGCGGTCCTGCTGGCTGAAGCCCCCGGTTTTGTTTAGCTTCTGTATGTGTTACAATGTTGTCAAACTGCAAGCTCAGAGGCCGGCAAGGCAGGCGGGGAACATTGGAGTCCTCCATCACTGAAGCAAGCAAGCCTCATGTTAGCTTCAAGCTGCCTGGCTGCCAGCCGCCATCTTTGCTAGCAGTTAATTTGCATATCTCGCTGATTAGCCAATGGGAAGGGTAGCAGACGTATGCTAATTACCATGTTTCTTTTTTATTGGATAGGGTGAACAAAAATAGATACAGAGGCAGAGCAGCATCAAACAGACTGTCAAACTACAGTGGGAAGGCTGGGGAGGGGTGGCGGGGAGAAGGTAAGAGGTTAACCAAAGGACTTGTATGCATGCATATAAGCATAATCAATGGATGCAGGGAACTGGGGCGGGAAGGTGGGGGCAAGGACATGTTCTGGGAGTAGGGGAGGCCAGGGGAAGGTCAATGGTGGAAAAAAGGTGGAAAATAGTAGTACATATGTACTACTATTTGTAATACTTTAAACAATAAAATAAAATAAAAATTGAAAAGAATATAAACGTGTTATTTAGAAACAAGGAGATAAATGCCAAACCCTACAAATCAGCTAATAAAATTGAGTAATTGAAAAAAAATTGAGTAATTGCCTGAAAAGAAAGAGAAAGAAAAAGGACGAGAGGAGGAGGAGGATGTTGGGGGTGGGCAGGGGTGGAGGGGTGGAGGGTAAGGAGTGGATAGTGAGGGAATGAAAGAAGAATAATTCTCAAACATATCTTGAAACACTTTATGAATCTCTCAGTTTGTGCATCTATAACTTTGTTAAACATAAAAATCAATTAAAAATAATTTTAGCCCTTGGTGCATGACCTGATGGTTGAGTATCAGACATTGCACCAAGAAGTCACTGGTTCCATTCCCAGTCAGGCATATGCCCGGACTGTGGGGGTGTGGGGTGTTAGGAGGGGGAGTGTGCAGGAGGCAGCTGATCGATGTTGATGTTTCTCTCTCATCGATATTCCCTCTCCCTTCCTCTCTCTCTATAAAAAAACAACAACAAAAGCATATTAACAACAATAATAATTTTATACAATGTTATATTACACTACTTCTAGTTAGTGAGAAAATAGATTGAGAGAAAAATTAACACCCAGCACCATATCTGATATATAGTAAGAACTTAAATTGATTTTGATACTTAAATATATTCATGGATAAATCAATCAATCAATTAAAGATAAATGTTATTTATTTTAATTAATTGTAAAAAATAAATGAATCCACTAAAGATCCAATCAATAAAAAAACCAAGTAAATTTATGAATAAATAAATAATGAATGAAATGACAATGAGGTACCATCTCACACCTGTCAGAATGGCTATCATCAACAAATCAACAAACGACAAGTGCTGGTGAGGATGTGAGAAAAAAAGAGCCCTCGTGCACTGCTGGTGGGAATGCAGACTGGTGCAGTCACTGTAGAGAATAGTATGGAATTTCCTCAAAAAATTGAAAATGTAAGTCCTATTTGAACCAGTGATACCACTTCTAGGAATATATCCCAAGAAACCAGAAAACCAATCAGAAAGGATATATGCACCCCTATGTTCATAGCAGCGCAATTCACAATAGCTAAGATTTGGGAACGGCTTAAGTGCCCATCAGCAGATGAGTGGGTTAAAAAATGGTGGTACATCTACATATTGGAATACTACACTGCTGTAAAAAAAAGAAGGAACTCTTACTATTTGCAATAGCATGGATGGACCTGGAGAGCATTATGCTAAGCAAAATAAGCCAGTCAGAGTAAGATAAATATCACATGATCTCACTCATGTGTGGAATATAATGAACAACATAAACTCATGAACAAAAATAGATCCAGAGTCATAGAAGCATTGAATAGACCGTCCAACCTAAGAGGGAAGGTGGGAGTGGGGAGGGTTGGTAAGAGATCAACCAAAGGACTTGTATGCATGCCTATGGGGGAAAAGGGAGACTTACGTAATACTTTAAACAATAAAGAATTTAAACAATAAAAACGAATCAAAAAAACAATGTTGCAAAAATACCATCAACCTGTTTTAACTTTCAACTTTTAGTATTTGTTTATGTGCAAATTCCTATCTTCAATTCAGTCTCTAATCATCCCTGGCATAGAGTAGATATTAAGCAGTGTTTGTTTTTTTAAATGAACACACAAAGAAATGTTGTAAAAGAATTTCTCATCAGTCACAAAATTTAGAGTAAAAAGATACTTTCACTTTCCTATAAGGCCTCTCATTCTCTTGCCATTATCTGGCACTGTACTGCTTTCAATTTCTTTCCTGCACTCTTCTTACTGTTACATGTTCACAAAAAGCTTACTTTAAATTTCCTCATCACATCATTAGTGCCTTTGCAATTAGAAAAGGAAACCTTTAAGAAATGATTAACATTTGCTATTCCAAGTCACCAGTTTCTCCGATACTGAGGAAAAGGATGAAATGAAAGCCTCATAATAGAATCTAGAGAGAAAGAAAAGGCAGATTCACTTGGATTGATTTCATGAATCAATCTGAGAAATGAGGCCGTCTAACCTCAGCAGAGCCAAGTGGGTAGAGCAGGTGGGCTGGGAGTCACGAGAGACAAATCAGGTGCACTGGGCCTATCCTCGGCCTGGGTTTCCTTGCCTAGTTTCTTCACTTGGACTGGAATGCTATAAATTTCCGGAACCCCAGACACGCCCAGGTTCCAATGCAAGTACAAAAACATTTTCTATCGCCAAATCCAAATTATTTTTGTATCATCTACCATTTAAGATTATGTCCTGTTCTTTCCTTTCCCCTCAGAGCAGATAAGCAAGAATCAACTGTGTAGTCATTAACTGAGAAAAAGAAAATGGATAAATGGAATGACCAAAAATGCTGCAGGGTCACAATGGACTAGGGAATAGAATGCTGTCTAATATCACATCCCCAACTCAATCAGTGACTTATGCAAGAGAGTAACTGCTTACCTCAAGTTCAGCTGTTAGGTGAGAACAACATGTCCTTAGCATGCTGTGAAAACGAAAAAGATAACATCTGAAAATACTGAAATACTTGGGGAAAAAATGATACCATAGAAACATGATCTTATCACCACGCTCCAATGTATCATATATTTATTTTTTTCATACACAGTACAAACAAAATTCTTCCATTAGCAGACACAAGCATTTGAAAAGCAAGCCACTGCAACCGGCTTTGGGAGTAGATTTTTTTACTGAGACTTTAGAGAATATACATTTCTACCCTCAGTCCTATGCATTTATTGGATTTTAATAAATGTTACATATATTCAAGTGAGAAAAAACCTTGGTCAATAACTTTAACCAAAGTTTAGAATTAAGTCTTTACAAATGATGGATATATGTTCCCTGAGGTTTAGAAGAAATAGAAAAGTACAATTTTAGGCTACATTTTATTTCAATTTCATTGTGAGCTTTCAAAGTTACTGATACCTTTTAAACATAACATTTTAAAAAACATAGTAAAGGGAAAATATGATAACCTGGTCTTTATTTTGCATAATAAAGAATTGGCTAGTAGTATATATAGGAGATTGACATTTTCACTTTCAAACTATAGTCCATATATATTGATCTGAATGGCAAATGCCAGGAAGAATTCTATGCCTATGTTGTAGAGAGCTACATACACAGTAGGTCAGAATATAAAATGTGTTTCAATGTATGTGCAACACATACATTGTTAGTAGTTTCCAGAGCACTGTATTGAAAAATTCTGAGGCCGCTTCCGGTTTCTGTGATAGAGTGCTATGATCAGCTAACACTGTCTAATAACATGCATTCTTTATTCCATCTCTGGGATAGAATGCAAAGGTCCCTTCACATAGGGACACTTTCGTTATTAGTTATTACTGTTTCACTTAGATGGTATTAGTATTTATTTGTTATTGGGAACCTGCTAATTACCACACCCCAGGCTTTTGACATTTTCCAAACAGAATCATCTCATTATATCTCACAACAGTCCTCTTTTGGATGTATTATCCACTGTTCCCATGTAAGCAAATGAGCAAAGATGCTAAGCCGTTTTCCCAAGGCCAACAGCTAATAAGTTGGGGTAAGTTGGGACAGATGCAAACTCTAGTCTATTGACTCCCAAGTTATTGTGCTTTGCTTTACTCAAAGGTCAGGAACTCTGAAAGGACTCTGAAGGACCTCATTCAATGGTGCTTTTCTGTAGTGAGACGACTTAAAAGTTTGTCTAAAAACTGTTGGCTCGAAGTTTCCCCAACCTCACTGCTTCCAATAGCTTTTCTCCACAGAGCCTCTTCAAAACTTCCCCCTCTAACTGCTTTCTTCCCCTCCAGATACAAATATGCACTGGTCTCCTCTTCTCTATGCTAAACATAATCTACGCAAGTCTCTCCTCATTCAACCTCCCTGATTCCACCCACTTTCTTCAGCTCTGCCTCTGCTGAGGGGCTGCCAAGCAGCGCGTTTAACAGGCCCGCACTGCCTCTGCAGCTGAGTGCTTGAAACATGAACGTTACCTGACGTTTCAGGATTCAGCCAGAGAGCGTCTCATCTTCCTAGGTTGACCCACAACAACTCACTGGGGCATGACGCCTGTTGCATTCGTTTGCTAGGGCTGCCATAACAAAGTACCACAAACTGGGTAGCTTAACACAACAGAAATTCATTCTCTCATACCTCTGGAGGCTAGAAGTCCAAAGTTATATATTCTCTATTTACTAAGACCGTTGATAAGAGACTCTGGAACCACACAAGCATAAACACACACATACATATTGGCCTCCACCTCAAAAACTGACCAATTAGCTGAAACCGGTTTGGCTCAGTGGATAGAGCGTCGGCCTGCGGACTGAAAGGTCCCAGGTTCGATTCCGGTCAAGGGCATGTACCTGGGTTGCGGGCACATCCCCAGTGGGGGATGTGTGGGAGGCAGCTGATTGATGTCTTTCTCTCATTGATGTTTCTAACTCTCTATCGCTCTCCCTTCCTCTCTGTAAAAAATCAATAAAATATATTTAAAAAAAAAACTGACCAATTAGACCCAAAATTGGACAGGGGTTGATTTTTTTAAAAAATCTGACCATAATTTTTTAAATATTAATAATAATATAGCTGAAATTGCATAGTTATCTGAAGTTTAATAATCATCCCCATAACATTTTGTTGAAATTCAATATGTCCCTAGTTATAATCCATTAAACCTACCTGCCTTACCTAGGTATAACTAAGCCAAGGAGCCTACTTGAAAATATATCAAAAAGGCTCTTTTTCTTTTTAAAAAAACCCACATAAATGTTAGACATTTAAGCTTTCTGGTACAATTTTTCACATGTAAAGAAGAAGCTTGATTCATCCCTAAGGCTTGCATTTGAGTTGTATTTCCAGAAGTGTGATGGATTTTTGCTAATCCACTACATGGACTTTCCTGGTTGGCCTGGCTCAGGGGTGTGGTCTCAGGCCATACAATGGAGTAGAGCTGACTGGCCTGTGTGTGATCTCATCTGTTCTATGCTCTCAGCAATTGAGCTATTGAGGCTTGAATTAGGTTTCATATGAAACTGATTCTCATTTGAAAGCACTCTCAGTGCATAACACAAGTGACATATTTCCTTCAAAGTACATCAGTATGAACATTACTATCAAGAGTTGTTTTTTGAAGCATTCCCAAGCAGTAAGTCAGGTCCGTGTTGAATGCTGGTCTCAAGTTCAATCAAGCCATTACATGTTCTGCTTTACTTTAATACAAGATCCTATCCAGAGAGCATGAGCATTCTATAGGATGTGGTCACAAAAAAATCATGTTGTAGCCTAGATGTAAAACCTTATCATTCCCTTTGAATGTTTTCTAGAGGTTTTATCTTCCTAATCTAAAATAACAAATGTTTCTAAGATCACGGGTATCTAATAAAATATTTTTTATGTGTATAGCAAAGCAGATCAACAAGTGCCATGGAATAATAACAGTGCTTAATCCCTGGATTAAGTGTTCCTCAAAATCAGTGACAACTTGGAATATAGGTTACAGCAGGGAACCACCCATGACCTCATATTCTGGGGGGAAATTCTTATTGCTATGAATTATGCTTCCATTATTTTATCTTTATAGCAGGCTGCTTTGGTATTAAACGTGGCTCTACCACTAACAGCCAATATGGACCCTGGACAATATTTTTAACAACTCTGTGCCTCACCTACCTCACCTGTAAAATGGGATAAAAATAGAACCTTAAAGGGCTAATTGAAGATTTTAAAAGTTAACATATGTAAAATGCTCAAATCAGTGCCAGGCAAATAGCTCTCTGTGTTAGCCATCTCCAGTAAAGGCAGAGGGGTTTTGTTTGTTCACAGCTGAATAGATAGCACAGAGAACGTTACCCGAGGCGCCCAATTAATTTGCTTTTTTTAAAATATATTTTTATTGATTTCAGAGAGGGAGAGAGAGATGGAAACATCAATGATGAGAGAGACTCATCAATCAGCTGCCTCTTGCATGCCCCCTACAGGGGACTGAGCTGGAAATCCAGGCATGTGCCCTGATTGAGAACCGAACCCTGAACTCCTGGTTCATGGGTAGATAATGATCAACCACTGAGCCACACCAGCTGGGCCTAATTTGTTTTTTTGAAAAACTTAATGGAGACCTGGTCAGGTAGCTCAGTTGGTTAGAGTGTGTTCCCAATACACCAAGGTTGTATGTTCAATCTCTGGTCAAGGCACATACAAGGCCCAAATAATGAATACATAAATAAGTGGAACAAATCAATCTCTCTCTTTCTTTTCTTCTCTCCAGACTCTACCATCCTAATGCCGCGAGCCTTTAATACAGTTCCTCATGTTGTGTGACCCCCAACCATAAAATTATTTTTGTTGCTGCTTCATAACTATAATTTTGCTACTGTTATGAATCATAATGTAAATATCTGATATGCTATACATGTTTTCCAGTGGTCGCGACCCACAGGTTGAGAACCGCTGCTCTAGAGGGAAGGGTTGGGATTGCGGGGTGGTGGTGGGGGAGGAAAGAATAACCAAAGAACTTAAATGCTTATATTTATAACCCATGAGCACAGACAATAGTGCGGTAAAAGGCCTGAGGGTGGGGTGGGGACACGTGGAGGGGGTCAATGAAGGGGGTAGGGAGAACATCTTAATACTTCAACAAAGTATAAATTTAAAAAACACTTAATGGATATTTGACCTTTATTAAAGTCACTAGTACTTAACATTGGATGCTAATGTCCTAACAGCCTAAGTACATAAAATATTCAACTTTCCACATCACAGGAGGTACCTGGTGTTTACTATAAACATTTATTTTACCAACTCTTGAATATAAGATCATAACCAAACAAACTGTTGTTATCCATCACAGTAGATGTATGAGCAAGACTATGTGTCAGGAATTTTCAAATTTTCTTCTCTTAGGCCTATTTATGTAAGCATAACTACCTTGCTCCAAGAAAGATTTCAGACAATTTTATAAATATGTTACTTTCAGTTCTGTATTTTACTTTCAACCTGTGTCTTTCTTTCAATTCCACTTAAATGATGTGAATATGTTCTCCTACTTCACGGGGAGATCTACTATATGTGTCTTTTGGTTTTGCTTTTTTAAGAGCCAACATTTGTGGATTCTAAAGAGTGGAGACTTTTAATATTTAAAAACAGAATGAGTGGGGTACCTGATGTTATTTGATTGGAAAACATGAATCAGGAATGACATTAACAAGCCATATACTCCTGAATGATAGAATAGTCTTTATATAGAGTGAGATGGGTGATAAAAGCTAACTCCCCGGGTGAAAAAGGACAGATGCAAACTTTTTTTTTCTTTTTTAGTTTTGTACTTGTCAAAATATGAATCAGAAAATCCACAGCACATTGAATAACTGGTTGGTGTGGAAGGCTCTTTCTTCAATAGTGCATGAATTTTGGAAGTGATTGCATTCTACCTATGCTAAATCACTCAGAGTTAAGTGCTCTAGAACCATATTACACGGGATGAGGTCTTTCTTGCACAACACATCTAACGTAGGAGAATTCTGTGGTCTATGTCTGCTTTACACAATGTCAGAAGTTATCAAATAAGTGGGTGAATCCAGTGATGAACTGGATTTGTCACCTTTTCTTCTGGTGTCATGACAAATGGTCTAGACCAGCCTCGCTACAATGTACCCCCTTCTTTCTTTTCTCCTCAGCCCCTTCCTCAGTGGGATGATGCTTGTCCAGCTCCTGTTTCTGATCCCTCTCTCCTCTTTCTTCCTTCTGAGCAATAATGTGAAGAACTGAAATGTTTACTCAACTGCAGAAAAATTTGGTATATACTGATCTAGATACAGTCGATAGAGAACCAACAGGTATTCACTCATATTTTGGTGTAAGGTAAAAATAACAATTTTTTAAAAAAACATAAATTTTGTAGACGTGTTCTTTGATTCAGTCTTCTTGCACTGCACTAAAATATGAGGAAGAAACTAAAAACTCTCGTCTATCAGGTCAAAATCTAAAGAGAGCTTATGTTCAATCTGGGTCTCAGAGAACAAATACAAAAGTCTAGAGAAATTTGTCTATATTTCATTGTTCAATAGTCTAAAGCTCTTGTTTTTCTACCTTTGGAAAGTTTTTGTAGTGTCATGTTATCTTCCCTCCAGTTATTTTTCTGCCAGGATTTTTTTCACTAACAAACCCTTCTAAAGTGTTTAAAATATCATCTTCAATAGAAAGATAATGACGGTCTTTTAAAACAGGAGACTATTTTGGTGTTTTAGAGTTATGTCTTAGAAAGGCTAATAGCAACTGTGTAGAGAGGATGTATTATTGGAAGAGGAGAGGTCAGGAGAGACATGACTCAAAGATGACTCCAGTGTTTCTAAACCTGGTCCGTGGTGTTGCCATTACCTGAGATGGAGAGCCCAGAGGGAGGGAAAGTAGGGCTAAAAGTAGAGGACAGTGAGTTATACTTGAGCACATGTTGAGTTTGAGGCACCTGAAAGGTATTCTTATGGACATTTCCAGGAGGCTGCTGGAAATTTGAGTCTGAAGTTCAGGATAAGTCTGAATATATAGACTTTGGAACCATTCAAACATAGGTTAAGTATGAAGTGTACACTCTGGCAAAGTGTACTAAGCAAGAAGGTAGCCAAAGACGAATCTTTGGAGAAGATTGAGGAGTCCAAGCAGGATACTAAGAACAGCCAAAGAAGAGAACAAAACTTGCCACAAAATCCAAGGTCAGGGGCTGTTTCAAGAAGATAGTCAGCAGTGTAGACACCACGTAGAATGAGAGTTCATCAGAAGGCAGTGTGGTGGTTAGGAGCTAACAGCAACCCACTGAAGAGGCTATTTCAGCAGATGGTGACGTCAGAAGCCAGATTGTGCTGCATTGAGAGGAAAAGGGAAAGTAAAAATGTGAAAACAATTCAGTAGTCATTTCTAAACCTTTGTCTCGACTACTTTTTTTCTGAGATCTATTTCAGAGAGCTTGTCTTACCATATAGAAACAGCTATCTCAGGCAGACATTTAAAATTTATTAATCTTATTAATATGTTTAATATAAACAAAGCAGGTACAAGAAATCAATAGGATGGAAAAGATAAGACTGAAGTTAGGAACCTTAGAAAAACTCAGTGTTAGCATAGGCCCATTAAAGAAGAAAGAGGCCATTTTTAAGTCTCGTTTCAACTTCATTGTGATTTATTATGTGTTTATGCTCACTATATAGTCTAGCACCACATTAAGTTAAGAACTGCTGAGAAAAATAAATAATTCTGACCTTCAGTCTTATTCACAGATTAAAATGTCCCGGAGTACCATATCTTTTGATACTGTATTAATAGGTACATAATAAAGTAAGAGCAAATGAAATGACTCTTTAGACAAATCCCTTAGAATAGAAATCTAACTTTAAAAAGGAAGGGGGGAGTGAATGGATAAATACATTGTGGTACATTCAGACAAGGGACTACTATTCAGCTCTAAAAAGAAATGATGTGGACGGGAAAAAAAAGATATGAAGGAAACTTAGATGCATAATACTAAGGGAAGGATGCCTCTCTGAAAAGACATATTCTCTGATTCCAACTAGTTGACACTACAGAAAAAGCAAAACTATGAAAACAGTAAAGAGATCAATGGTTGCCAAGTGTTATGAATGGGGAAGGAAGAATAGGGGGAGCAGTGAATATACTTTGTGTGATACTATCATGGTCACTGCTTATTATTATATATTTTTTCAAACCCATAGGATGTGCAACACCAAGAGTAAACTCTAATGTATGCTATGTACTCTGAGTGATTATGATATGCCAGTGTAGGTTCATTAATTGTAACACATGTCCCACTCTAGTGAGGGATGTTGATGATGTGGGAGGCTATGTATGTGTGGGGCAGAGAGTATATGGAAATCGCTGTCCTTTCTTCTTAATGTTGCTATGAATCTAAAACTACTAAAAAAAATAGTCTTTGGAAAAAAGATAGGAAGGAAGGTGGCACTTAGAAATAAGAAACCTAAAAAGATGGTTGAACTATCATATCAAAATGCAATTATTCAGGAACAGAATAGAGAACCCAGAAATGAACCCATGCCTCTATGGTCAACTAATATTTGACAAAGGAGGTAAAAACATACAATGGGGTAAAAATAGTCTATTCAATAGATGTGTTGGGAAAATTGTACAGATATGTGCAAAATAATGAAACTACAGAACCTTCTTTCACTACACACAAGCATAAACTCAAAATGGATTAAAGACCTAAGTGTTAGACTCAAAACCATAAAAATCCTAGAAAAAAACAGGCAGTAAAATCTCAGACATTTCTCAAAGCAATATTTTTTTCTAATATATCTCCTAGAGCAGTGGTTCTCAACCTGTAGGTCGTGATCCCTTTGATGGAGAGAGCCACGTCCCCCCAAGCCACCGGCTCTCCCACTCTGCTCTCCACCCCACACCTGTGTATGCAAATTAACCTGCCATCTTTGTCGTGTTAATTTGCATTAGGAACCTTAGAAAAACTGTGGTTCATGACCCCTTTGGGGGTCGAACGACCCTTTCACAGGGGTCGCCTAAGACCATCGGAAAACACATATATAATTACATATTGTTTACAGTAGCAAAATTACAGTTATGAAGTAGCAATGAAAATAACTTTATGGTTGGGGGTCACCACAACATGAGGAACTGTATTAAAGGGTCGCGGCGAAAAAACATATTCACCAATACAGCAGATCAGATAAGGGGTTAATATCCAAAATTTATAAAGAACTTATACCTGGCTGGTTTAGCTCAGTGAATAGAGCATCAGCCTGCAGCCTGAAGGGTCCCAGGTTTGATTCCAGTCAAGGGCACATGCCTGAGTTTCAGGCTCGATCCCCAGTGTGGGACATGCAAGAGGCACCCAGTCAATGATTCCATAAAGAACATATACAACTCAACAGAAAAAAAAAATCTAGTTAAAAAATGGTCAAAGGACAGAATGCCTGTCATCAATAAGTCAACAAACAACAAGTATTGGTGAGGATGTGGATAAAAGGGACCCCTCTTGCACTATTGGTGGGAATGCAGATTAGTGCAGTCACTGTGGAAAGCAGTATGGAGTTACCTGAAAAAATTAAAATTGGAACTGCCTTATGAGCCAAGGATTCCATTTCTGGGAATTTATCCTAAGAAATCCAAAACACTAATTCAAAAGAATATATGCACCCGTATATTCATTGCGGCATCCTATATAATAAAAGAGAAACATGTGAAATGACTGTCCTCTGCTACGCTCACCAGCCAATCAAGAGTGAGTATGCAAATTAACCCAACAAAGATGGCAGGTTAATTTGCATACACAGGTGCGGGGTGGAGAGCAGAGTGGGAGAGCCAGCGGCTTGGGGGGACGTGGCTCCCTCAGTCAATTCCAGTGACCGAGGGAGACACACCCCCCCCCCAAGCCACAGGGTGGAGAGCAGAGAGGGAGAGCTGGTGGCTTGGAGGAGAGAAATTCCCGGATTGGAGAGGGCTTCCTTGAGGGCTCCCAGATTGAAGAGGGTGCAGGTCAGGCTGAGGGAACCCCACACCTCCCAGTGCACAAATGTCATGCACCAGACCTCTAGTTATTTATAATAGCCAAGATATGGAAGCAGCCCAAGTATAGATGAGTGGATAAAAAAACTGTGGTACATTTACACAATGGAAAAAAGAAGGCAATCCTACCTTTTGTGACAGCAAGGATGGACCTGGAGATTATTATGCTAAGTGAAGTAAGCCAGTCAGAGTAAGACATATTCCAAATGATTTCACTTATATGTAGGATCTAATGAACAAAATAAACTGGCAAAATAGAAACAGACACATAGATACAGAGAACAGACTACTGTCAGAGGGGAATTGTGTTAGGAGACTGGGTGAAAAAGGTGAAGGGATTAAGAAGTACAAATTGATACTTACAAAATAGTCACAGGGATATAAAATACAGCATAGGAAATATAGTCAATAATATTGTAATAACTATGCTGCCAGGGCGGGTAAATGGTGATGGTAAGAGACTTCTTGACTTTGGGCAGGGAATACTCAATACAATATACAGGTGATGTATTATAGAACTGTACACCTTAAACCTATAAAAGTTTATTAAGCAATGTAACCTCAATAGATTCAATAAATATATATATAATCTTTCAATTGATTTGTTAGCAAAGATGTTTCTTTTGCCCCCTACTCTGTTCCAGCCACAGAGCTCATCACAAGGGGATGGTGGAACATACAAATCTAGCCCGCCCTCACCCCCTCCCCAGGCCTTCATCACCCTATTGTCTGTGACCATGGGTTATGCACATATGCATACAAGTTCTCGGTTGATCTCTTTCCATTCCCTGCCCCCTCCACCAACCTTCCCTCTAAGGTTCGACAATCTGTTCCATGCTTCTATGTCCCTGGATCTATTTTGTTCATTAGATGCCACATATGAGTGAGATCATGTGATACTTATCTTTCTCTGACTGGCTTATTTTGCTTAGCATAATGCTCTCCAGTCCATCCATGCTGTTACAAATGATAAGAGTTCTTTCATTTTTACAGCTGTGTAGTATTCCATTGTGTAAATGTACCACAGTTTTTTTTATCCACTCATCTGTTTATGGTCACTTGGGCTGTTTCCAAATCTTAGCTATTGTAAATTGTGCTTCTATGAACATAGGGGTGTATATATTCTTTCTGATTAGTGTTTCTGATTTCTTAGGACATATCCCTAGAAGTGTGATCACTGCATCAAATGGAAGTTCCATTTCTTAATTTTTTGAGGAAACTCAATACTGTTTTCCACAGTGGCTACACCAGTCTGCATTCCCACCAGCAGTGCATGAGGGTTCCCTTTTCTCCACATCCTTGCTAACACCTGTCATTTGTCGATTTATTGATGATAGCCATTCTGTACCTGTATTAACTTTTTAATTTTCATACTACCCTATGAGATTGGTACAGGAGCAGACCAGGTTGTATGGGGCTTGAAGCATATGCAATTTGAAGAACACAGTTTAAAGAAAAGAATACTATTAACCACTGCAATATAGTGCATTATACTGATTATTTCCTTCAAAGAGCTCACAATATGAGCAGGAAGAGAGACTGAGTAGGAAGAAAGACTGAGTAAACAGCCAACATGTGCTTTGAAAAAGATATTTATTCAACCACAAATATTTATGAGTATCTATGTACTTGGGCTAACCAAAGACTCTTGACCTTTTGAGGCTTCCATTCTAACATGGAGATGAAAAATAAATGTACTGAATAAATAATTGTATATTCTATTAGAAGTTGATAGGTGCTTGTTTTAAAAAGGGGGTGGGCTGAAGGATAAGAAGTTCAGATGTTGAAGGGAGAGTGAAAAGCTGATCGTAGCTTTAAATAGCATAATCACAGGAGGTTTCATTATAAGGTGATATTTAAGCAAAGATTGAAGGGCCAAATGTAAGCTCATGGATACCTGGGGATTCCAGGCTGAGGGAACTGGTGGGACATGTCCCATATGTTTAAGAAACTGCAAATAGGAGGTGAGCTAGTGAGTGAGTGACAAGAGACTAGCAGGACATACCAGTAGGTATGAGAGATAAAAGGGTGGGGAGGGTTGTAAAACTATGTAAAGAAGTCCTTTTACTCTAAGATAGGAAAACATTGATTGAAATGTTTTGAGCAAAGGAGTGGCAAGATCTAACTTGTAATTTTAAAATATTATCTTGGCCACTGTGTTGAGTTTTTGATAGTTGAGACCAGAATGGTAACAATGCAGGTGGTGAAAAATGTTCAGATCTTAGATTTACTTTGAATGTAAAGCCAATAAAATTTAGATTGTGATGACCGGGTGTGAGATAAAGAGGGGAGTTGAGGATGACCTCACAGATTTTGACCTAAGCCACCGGAAGGATGAAATCACCTTCCAATGAGCTAGATAAGGGCACATAAGCACATTGCAAGGGGGGTGGGGGGTAGGCGGGAAATCATTCATTTGGGGGCATGTTATGTTTGATAGTCTGCAAGATATCTAAGTAGTAATATCAACTAGACACTTAAATAAATGAGTCTGAAATTCAGAAGAGGAGAGGTCGGTGAAAGCTGCCTCACTGGAGAATTTCCAACCTGAAATTTTTCACATAAAGACCTTCCAAAGAGAAGTCCCCTCAAATCCTAACCCTGGAATTTTGAGACTAGTTGTTCATATAGGAGTGTGTTAAATACAAAATCACATGTTGCTCAAAAATGAGAGATGGGAGTAAAGGCAGGAAATAAGAGTCTCAATAGAAGAAAAGAGAGGTGGCTGTTCTCATTCTTCACTTGGTTGAACGAAGGACGGACGCATACATCTCTGACACACCGAGTTCATCTCCCATCCTAGACTCTCCACCACATCTCCCTTCACTCCTCACTAGCCAAGTCTTTCACTTGAGTAAATGAAGCAGAGGATCCACAGCTCAGGACTCAGGAATCTCAACCTGCTCCCTTGAGAGGAAGATACATAAACCTCTGATTAGGACAAGATTCCAAGTTCAAAGGCAAGAGATGTTAAACTAATAACGTGAAGCCATGAGAACTGTAAGTAATCTCCAGGGGAGGCTGGAGGGTTTCAGTATTCTCACTCTACTCCTTTATACACCTTCTCTTGCAAACCCTACCCTTATAAGAAACCTGACAAACAGGCTTTGTGACATTTGTCCTTCGATTCTTTTCCCATATGTTTGCTGCTTGTAAGCACACTGGTATCCTTGGTTACTTTTGCAATTTTCAAGAGACCCTCAAATAGAGCACAATAAGCCGATAAGTGGATACAGCTCCAAGTAAATAGCTGTTTGTCCCCATGATTTCTTTTCCAAAATTCTAAGCATACATCCCATTTATTCAACAAACATTTATCATTCATTTGCTAGGTTGTGGGAAGGGTGCTAGGCCCTAGGAAGGGGATTCAAAGATGAACCATTCATATTCTTAATTCTCGGGTCCTTTCAGGGCAGAGACACTACCCTTTCTCGAGCTCCACACCTGCTGTGGTTGCCTTTTCTCAGGTCGTAAATCTTCACCCTGGCTCAGCAAGTTTCCAGGCGTAAAGAAACTATGCATGTTACTAGGTCATTCTATCTACTGTAAAGCAGGAGAGTTCAGCTGCTGATTTTGTTCCCTATGAGGCACTGGGCAATGTCTGGAGGCATTTTGGGTTTTCCCAAATTGGCCAGGGGGTTGGGGGTGCTACTGGCATCTAGTGGGGAGAGTCAGAGATACTGCTAAACATTCTACAATAGACAGGATGGTCTCCATCCCCCTCAAACAAAAAATTATCCATACCAAAATGCCAGCAGTGCTGAGATTAAGAGCCCTATTATAGATGGTCTTCAGTTTAGTTTGTTGTCCTTATAATATATGCCAGTTAGTCATCCGTTTTGTTGTCTTAGCAACAAGAGCACTAACAAAGCTTTGTGCCTGTCTTTGACTAAGATATGTGAAGTAGGAGAAAAATGAAGGAAGTTTATCTTCCTCCCATATCTTGCTATAGTCAGCTGCAAGTCTTGCTGGGACTAATTCTACAAAACTCCTGCAGAAGGAAGCAAAGAATCTGCTCTAGTAGTTACATGACAAACATATATATTCTGTTTTTCCTAATATTTTTCATCATTTTCTTCATATTCAATTTTCATTCCAATCTTTGAATTTTTTCCTCTTGTTTACTTGCTGCATGGTAATTTCTTCTTCCTGGTAGTTTTCACCTAAACAGATACTCCTGCTTCCTCAAGATTTATTCAAATACTGACTTATTCATTAATTTCATCTACTCCAGGCAGCAGTGATAAACTGCTCCAGTCTAACCCTCACCGTAACACACTCCTGCATCTACTCTAGCCCTCCTTTAATAAGTATCCCCATCTCTTAGAACTAAAGTGTTACAGTTTTTTGTGACTCTTCAGCTAAATTATAAGGTCCTTGAGGTCCAATTCCTAATTAGAAGAATATGAGAATTTTTTCTTAATCTTATTTGACTGAAAGTTCAATCACATAGCACAAATGAATGGGAAAAGTGATACTACATTTCAGAATAATTACTGCTATAAATGTGTTATCTTTGGAGGGGGGAAAAAGCATTGATCTAGAAATCTCCAAAGTCAGCTAAGGTAGCTTCACCTATCAAGTTCTGAAAGTATCCTTTTTCCTGAGGCAAGACTGGAGGAGAAAGGAAACATTACTGCTTCTAGGCTGGAAGGAAAAGGAGTTTTTAAAGTTTAATTTAAAATACAATTTTAACAAAGGCGATTTAACAGATTCATTTAAGGTAGGAGGAGTGGGTTGTTGGGGGGCGGGAAATCACAATACGTTTTTCTTTTGTTTGCACAGAAAAAAATTCTGCTCTGACTTTATCAAAAGTAATGACTCACCATTGCTCACACTGAGAGAAAAGCAAGATAAGTCTGTATGTCACACATTATTTCCTTTCTATCCAGATGAGCAAAGAAGCTCTTCAGTTTGACTAAGCCAACCAAGAACACCCAAATTTTCAGCATTATTAACAGCCATTCATTATCTTATCATTGAAAAAACAGGCCAAGTCCCAAAAGACACTTCTACTCTTTTGCCCTTGAAACATTAAAGCTCGGGGGAGCAGGGATCTGGGAGACCACCACAGAGAGGGCTCCATCACAGAGGTAGCCTTGGGACACAGGCTGTGTTGGAGGTAAACCACACTAGGCTGGAATTGTATGTCAACTACTTCCTTGCTATGAGAACTTGAGCAAGTCATTCACCCTCTTTAACCCGTGTTCTTGATATTCCAGGGAAGCTTATCAAGGATTGAATGAGATAATGTATGTCAAGTGCTTAACAAAATGCCTGGTATCTAACAGGTGCTCAGCAAATAGTCTCTTCACTTTAAATGCACTTGCTTTTGCCCTCAAACTTATATGCCCTTACCATCATTTGATCTATTTTCCCTCTGGCTCTCCAGAAATAGAACCCTTTCAGTTTGTTAACAATATCCTCTGTCTCTCATCCTAAGGACACATTTGGCTTCCTTTTCATTGCCCATATATTTCTTAAAATACACCTTGGGAGAGATGACATGTTTAAAATGCAGTGGAGCAACCTGTTCAGAAACTCCGAGGGCAGAACAAAGTGAGAACATGATGAGTGAACATGAATTATGCACTGAATCGCACAAGAATTCTGAAACAGGGAAATTGACTCTCTTGGGTGCGGTTCCACAATCACATAATGTGGTTTACAGTTTAAAATATTGACTATAAAACACATCTCGAAATGAGTTTGGGTTTGGCTATAACCACAGCAAAAAGAAAGCCCACTCACAGTAAGAATGACCTTTACACCTGTTTGGGTTTCTTAGTAACTTATTTAAACAGATTGTCCATACAAGATGGAGTTTTATGACTGGTATCAGTCCAAAGGTGGAGAAAATGTGAACAAAGAGTGTTTAGCCATATTTTTTAGTAAATTTCATTCCCATGAAATGTAACCACAGATGGATTCCTGGAATTTTCTTTCTTCCTTTTTTAATAAATTAAGTACCTAACAAGAAACTATAAAATGAATGGAAAGGAAACATTCTTCTGATTGTCCCAACGGGGAAAATAGTCTTTAAAAAGTATTCACTCCAGCCCTAGCTGGTTTGACTCAGTGGATAGAGCATGTGCCTAAGGGCTGAAGGGTCCCAGGTTCTATTCCAATCAAGGGCACGTACCTGGGTTTCAGGCTTGGTCCCCAGTGGGGGGCTGCAGGAAGCAGCCATTCAATGATTCTCTCTCATCAATGATGTTTCTATCTCTCTCTCTCCCTCTCCCTTCCTCTCTGAAATCAATAAAAACATATTTTTTAAAGTATTCAGTCCAGTTATCAAACAAAGAATAAAAGCTCCTACCAAACAATTTCCCTTTCTTCCAGAAGTCCCATTTGCTCTGCCTGCTTATGGTTTGGCCTGATGAGTCTTTTCACACAAGCAGGAGCACACAACACCCAGCAGAGTATAGGACAGCAGACTGCCAACCAATAAACACGAACAGACGCAAGAAATTAGGTTCTGTCGCAGAAAAGGAAAGTCACATTGGAAGATTGGAAGATCAGAACAATGACCATTTCATCCTCCTTGAGAAAGGTGCATATTAGCTATGCATTCGATGTGAATCATTTTTGTCCCGAGCACATTTCAGGAAATCAAAAAGGGATTGATTGGGGGACAGATGGTAGATAAGGCTGTCTGTCCTCTGGGTAGGAGCCGTCAAAAGCAAAACCCTCTCACAGATCCACTGCTACCTGCTAAGAAAGAGTAAAGCAAGATCCAGAAAAGACCTGAACTCCTCCAAAACGCTGCTGCTTCTCACCAGAATCTTTGGGTGTCTCGTTTGGTTTTGCCTTTGTATGCATCTGTTTCCCTTGAAGTAGAAGTTATCAAAGTACCACAGAAAATGTCAGGTCTCACAAAGTTCCTGCCTGTCCCAGACAAGGAAGTAGGAAGATTTTCACACTGGTACCTGGTTTTGAAAAATGTGCAGAACAAAGGAAAGACAGCAAAAATGAAAAGGATCAGATAAATTCTGATAAGGCAGACAAGCTTTATAATGTTTATCCAAATTAAATCTCTTAACACTGATGTTTACCATCATTAATTCTTATGCAGTCACACTCAGGAGGACATCATCCATCAATGGCTGCTGATGCTGGCTTTATAACAGTGAGTTACCTCTTCCTACAGCCGCTCTGCAGCACACTATGTGAGGCTTAAATTGCTTCTTCGAAATCCACTGGCCAAATAGAAGCCAGAGGACAGTCCTGACAGAGAATCAAGGACCAAAGAAGGAAATCTGAAAAGAATCTGTTTAAAACACTTGAGAGCCATCGGATTGGGATTGTAGTCCAGAGGGAGGAGAAGTAACAAGGGCTGGAAAGACCTGAGGTTTCTTGTCCTTTGGTTTTTTTGTTGTTTTTGTTTTTGGGTTTGTTTTTTTTGTGTTTTTTTTTTTGGATTCCTTTTTAATGCCTGTTGTCTATGAAGATGGCTCTCTTGGCTAACATCTCCAGAACAGCCGGGTGAGGATTACATGCAAATGGCTTCCTCTTGGTCCCACTCACTCCATCCATGCCTTGTCTGGCTGAACAGGAGGAAAGCAACCCCAGTATCAGCATGAAAATAAGACAGCCTGGCCTCCCACTTTGCCTTAACGATTTCCATATCCAGTATGGCAAGTTTTCCTGAGACAGGCCTGCAACCACAGGCACATGTCTCACCCTGTTGGGACTCCATAGAAGCTAAAGCAACCTGAACTCCCCATGGTAGAGTTGGGCACAAAAAAAACCTACACCCACGCACAAAAGCAAAGGAAGCCAAAGTGGGCAAAACTTTCCACCCATTTGCTTCCAAACACATATTATTCGGAGGGGCGGGGGGGGGCGGTCTCAGTGTGCACAGACATGCTCAAACCTTTCCTTTTGTTTTTTTGTTTGCCTGCTCCATGCATACCAGTGGGAATCTAAATAAGATGAGGGGTTAAAAGCATCACTTTAGAAACTCCCAGGAATGAAAAGCTACCTTCTCTTTAAAAATTCCCACTATTCTTTTTGCTTAGGTTTCTCTTTTATGGCACTTCTTTTCTCTCCCTATTTACTAAGTCTGCTGTCTTTTCCGTATTTGGAGCTAATCGATGACCCTCCATCTATTCTTATTCATACTGAAGGTCTCTCTTCTCACACTGGTTGGTGAAACCATGGTTAGGTCTAAAACATTACCATTGTCCAATGCTGTTTATCACATTTTAACTCTTGACTGAGTCATGGGGACCAGGTTGAAGAAGGGGGTCCTTGGTTAGCTACTCTCTCACTCATTCAGGCAACAAACACATAGCATTGTAATTAACAACATGGGGTTCAGACAAACAACAGAAATGGTTTCAAATCCCAGGTCCAACATTTCACTAGCCATGTGACTGGGAGCAAATTATGAACATCTCTAAACCTCAGTTCCTTCACAAAATATGGACAGAATATATTGTTGTGGGAATTCAAGGCAATGCACGCAAAGCGGTTAATATACTGTCTCAATGTGGTGAGCTCAGTAATGTTAGCCAATCATCGCTGTCAAGCTATACAACTTGCCATGCCAGACAGTAGGAAATAAAGCTGAATATGGTTCTAACTCCAAGGAGCTCACAGTCCTCCCTAGACACAGACATGAAAACCAAATAACCAGGTGACAATCATTTCAATCTAACCATCTGCCCCAATTTTTCTGAATTTCTTATATTCAAAAAGTATGGACCCATGACTTTGAATCAAACAATGAATTGAAGCTAAATATTTTTTTACTTCATATACTCATCAAACCTCTATGAACTTAATCTACAAGGTTTCCTTTATAAAACGTTTTGTCACTCTTTTGTGTTCTTAATTCCCCTGAACTATTTTAGTTTTGTTTTTCTCATGCATAGGTATTGCCATAGGAAAATGAAAAGCTGTGGAAAGAAGCTCATTCTCTTGTTCAAATTAAAACATTAAAAATCAGAACAGCAGATTCAAGATCCTTTCTCCCCCAAGTACAAATAAACACATTCCCAATCCCATTAAACCTAGGCAGCTTCTAAATATCTAATATTAGTGGCCAACATCGCTGCCTCTCAGAATTGCTAAGCATGTTACCAAATGAATCATTCGCGAAAGAGATCAGGGCTGGTATTCTGACACTAATTCCCAAGATGCAGAATACAAAGCTGAATCATATCTGTCATTTTTAGGTGACTCTGACAGTTGAGCTTGAAGTACCTAGTTTTGACAAAATACTAAATTTCTCTATTCTGTGCCTTAAGCATTATAGTACAAAAATAACAGGGTTACGCTTTTGTTGCAATTTAGCTGGGAACAAACAAACAAAAATCTTTAAATTTTTTTCATATCTACATGCTCCAAATTTTTGTAGACGTCTTTATGACTGTTACTTTGATGTATATGCCAAACAGGATAAACCCATGAAAAGCAACACTGCTAATGAACACAAGGAACTTTATGTAATTGTAATAGCCAGTTTGGTTAGTTTTATGGGTGTGTGTACATTTAATTTTGAATTGAGCAATATCCAATTTGGCATTGAGATAGAATAATATGAGTCTTTCTGCTTGTTTGTTTTAATTACTAACAACCAGAGACAAACTATTCACAGAAGCCAAAAGAATTAAAATCAGAAATACGCTCTACTATTTGCAGACTGTCATTCAGATGGTTAAATGATGTTGCTTATTCAGAAGTTGCAAATGTCAAGAGGGGCAAATTTAAAGCTGTATTAAGTAAGGAAAACATACATAGATGTTCCCTTTTTTGAAGGATAAAGGCTATGACAGATGTCCCAATAATAATCATTCATTCAATAATACTTAATGTGTGCTCATGGGCCAGACCTGTTCTAGGTCTAAGGATACCACAGTGAACAAGTAAACAAAGTCCTCTCTTCTCAGAGCTTACATTCTAATGAGTAATACAAACAATAAACAAATAGACAAACAATTCAAAGTATAATTTCAGGTAGTGCTGAGTGCCATGAGGATAGCTAGATAACTAGTCAAAGAATGGCTCTCTGAGGAGTTGACATTTGAATAGAGATTTGAATGCCACTGGGGAAGTGGCATTGTGCAGCCACGATAGAACCTGAAAGAACATTCCAAGCGGAGGGAACAGTAAGAGCAAAGGTACTGAGGCAGGAATACACTACAACTGTTCAAGAAACAGCAAGAGGCCAGTGAGGATGGAGCATATAGTGAGCAAGACCAAGGGAGGTGGGAGATAGATCAAAGGTCTTGGCAGGAATAAGATCATATGGGGTCTTGTGGGGTGTGAACAGGTGTTTTGATTTTAATTTAATTATCATGGGAACCACTGAAGGGTTTAATGAAGGTGAGTGGTGAGACCTAACTTTGGTTTTCATGACATCACTCTGGCTGCCATGTGTGTATAGAGTATCAAGAATAAAAGCCATAAACCCAGTGAAGAGGCTATGAAAGGCATTGGGCAAGAAATAATGGTAGCTCAGACCTGGGTGCTCCAGAGGAGCACAGAAAGAGGTCAGATGCAAGAATATAAAGATTGAGCCACTAAGATAAGCAATAGATTAAGTTTGGAGATGATCATTTTCCCTTAACCATGTTCATTAATGGTTATATCTATCATGCCTAAAAAATATTCAAAAATAAAACATTTGCTAAATGAACTAACTGCTCTGAGAGAAAATATAAATTCAAGCCCTACTTATTTACCTTCTGTCTAACAGTACTTTGCTTCAGTCCTACTTTGAGATGCCTGGTAGTGGTCAGGAAGACAATAATGAGGGTTGAAATTACTCTGCCACAGTCTTCAATCTGGAGTAATAGCCCAGGTTGAGTTTATGGAGGCGTAAGTGAAATAAAAGATGTTCTTCCTCCAGTGCCCCAATTTTTACTTAGATTTTATGTAATAGGCTCCCCATTGCCTACTGAGTAGAATTTATATTCCTTGGTTTGGTGTTTTAAATTATCCATGATTTATCTTCCATCTTACTTCCAAATATTCCCCTTCAAATGCCTTATATTCCAGTCAAACTGAATTATTCATAATTAAGCCCTGTATTTCTTTTCTGCTTCCATATCTTTCCCCTGCCCAATCATCTTCTATTCATCCTTCACAAAATCCCACTCAATCTTCCTAAACATTTCCTCAACAACCTCCCCTCATTTCAAACTTCTCCGTTAAAGCTGAACTCCTACAATCTGCCACCTTAAAAAGTATAGGGAAAATCTACCCACTTGCCAGTCATCTTGTTGTGTGTGTCCTTTGAGGGCAAAGAAGAGCGTTGCACTGGTCATCTGCTAACATATGTCAAGAAAAGCCCAGACACAGGCTCTTTTTTTATTATCTCTGTCACAGTACAAAGGGTTTGGATCAATGCTTCATTAAATCCCACTTTTTCATGCAAAAGTTAGAATAAAACAATCTATAGGAACAACCACAGACTAATTTTATAGCCTTTCTAAAGGAATGGGTCATAGCGTAAGTCTAGGCATGCACGTTTACACCCGGCCACATCTTTCCAAACAACAGACACCTTTGTGATCTCTGTAAGTTACTTGACCTCGGTTTTCTCATCTGTGAAAAGCAGGGTAATCGTTATACCTACTTCATAGGGTTGTTTTGTGTATTATGTTAGTTAACATGGATAACAGTGTCTAGTACATGTGTTTAATGCTATCATCTACATCAGCTTTTTTCTGGAAGGTGAGGAAGCCATGTAACTGACTAGTCATAGCTGTTGATACAGAGAAACAATCATCTATTTGGTAGTCAGATATTGTTCAGCCTGAAAAGTGGCTGGAGACACCCTAAACTTTGTCTTGTATCTGCACCCCCGCCTTACACCTTATCCAGTGATAGATTTAGACACATCACACAAGTCTGTGAACTAAGCTGCATTTCAAAAACCCAAAAGTCCACCTTACCTAGGGTTACTGCTATATAAGTGAGCACTGCTCATGGGCATCTCCAATAACTAATAATACACACACACACACACACACACACACACACACACACACACACACACACACACACACACACACACACACACACACACACACACACTCAAAGCAGGGCAGGGAAAATCAAAGGGAAAAGTTAATGCTCTATGTCTTCTATGGTGAATGGATCCAATCAGCCTATGGCACTCTTGGCAGAAGGTCAATGACCAGAAGACTCTCACCCCCCTCTATTTCCTTGGTGTTTTATTGCCATCATTTCTCCCCTCCATCATCCCATTTCTATAATCTTGAATCCTGTAGAGTACACCACCTTCCAAAAGATATGTTTAAGCTACAAGATAAGAGGTGCACCCCATGTATGAATCATTCAAGCTATCTTGCAATAGGGAATCCTATTAATGGAGACAGCCCATTCTCACTAAGGGAACATATAATATATTGCCTGATTTCATTCTCTTGCTTTTCCACTTAACCTCCTCTCATAACTCAGGCTCTGAGAGTTCTTCATTCTATAGAACAATTCGTAATGCCTATACTTCAAACCCTTCCTGTTTTGGTGATGCTGATGATGACGACAATGATGATGATATTGAACACCCACTATGAGCCTGAGACTGTGCTCAGGGACTGAAAAATGTAACTCCTCACAACAAACCAATTAATATTATTATTATCCTCATTAAGCTCATGAGGAAACTGAGGCTTAGAGAGGTAAGGTAACTTGAAGAAGTAGTTAGGAAGCAACAGAGCCATAACTTAAATCCAAAACAATTAGGCTCCAGAGTCCATAACATTAACCACTTTGATCTACTTTCTCTCCTTTGGATGACCCATTTTTATTCACGTCTTGATCCCAGCCTGCATACTGACACTTTAATGTTGCATTTCCTCAGGAGGCACATTTGGCACACCCAGTAAATTCTCTTGAATCTAACCAGACAAAGAAGCCCACCTCCTAACTTCTTCATCAGGGAAGATGAACCAGACAATGAAGCAGAGTTAGAAGTTGCTATAGAATATTACTTATAGTTGTCAAAAGTATTTACTCCTGGGCTACATTTTACTGAAGCTTGGATAACTCAACACCTTTTTGCTTGCATTTACTATAGAGGGAAAGAAAGAAGAAAGAAAGAAAAAAGGAAGGAAGGAAAGAAGGAAGGAAGGAAGGAAGGGAGGAAGGAAGGAAGGCAGAGAGAGAGAGAAAGAAAGAAAGACAGAAGGAAAGAAAGAAAGAAAGAAAGGAAGGAAGGAAGGAAGGGAGGAAGGAAGGAAGGCAGAGAGAGAGAGAAAGAAAGAAAGACAGAAGGAAAGAAAGAAAGAAAGAAAGGAAGGAAGGAAGGAAGGGAGGAAGGAAGGAAGGCAGAGAGAGAGAGAAAGAAAGGAAACTATATAACTCCAAGTTCCTTTCCAGACAAGAGTGAATGTGTGACAGAGTTCTGATCAATAAGAAGTAGAAAGTCTATAGGTCAGGGGTGAACAAGCTTCTAAAAAGCGCTTATTCAGCTCCCCCAAAAAGGAAATAAAGTCACCATACTGACCCATGTTCCTGTCTAGAATACAAATGTGATGCCAGGAAACAATGCAGCAATCTTGAGACAATGAGTCTGCATCCCAATACACTAATGGTGGTAAAGCAAAAAGTCAGAGTCTTGGACTTTGAAGATATTGTTGAACCTCTGTTCACCCACTTATGTGAGATAATTAAACATCTTTATTGCTTAAGCCAGTTAGTCAGCACACTTGCAGCATAAAGCATTCCTTTCTGGCACAAGAGTAACAATAAATGGTTTGCATTACATATTATGGACTCAATTATTCTAAGAAATCCTTTGTTAGCTTCTAAATATACCAAGTTAAGCCCTCTAGAAATGGTCATATGGCTTCTGAGCTGGGAGGAACCTAACATCCTTACTGTAAAGACTCCAGTGCCATGGGCTGGCAAATCCTGGTAATGAGCCCACACAGAAGACAATCTATTGAATTGTATGTGATACACTAAATGAAGCAAAATATAAATCCAAACAAAACTGATCACTTCTATGAATTCAAGCCAGACAATGTCATCACAGCAAGGGAAAACTATAATAGTGTCCAGGATTCAGCCGGAACCCTGGATTCTGATCCCCATCTAGTTGCCATAAGCATTATCATTAAAGCTCTCTGGGCTTCAGTATCCCCATTTGTGAAATGAGAAAAGGAATCAGATAACTTCTTGAAGCAAAGGCAGATCCAAAACACTTTAATTCTTTGAATCCATATATTTTCCCATGTAAGGTGAGAACATATGACTTAGCAGTCAGTAAACTTTCCTTTTGCTCACAACATGGAAATATAACCTTACAGCTCTGCTTTGTAGATACATTGAGTGCAAAGGTAAATATTTCTTAGCAAATTGTGTGGTCAGAATTATAGCAGAAGGATCTGCTGACAATATATATCACTATACAAAGTTCAATCAAATCATAAGGCAGAATCAGTGTTTACCTCATTCAATGTTCTTGGTGACATAGGGCAACCCAGGACTTAAGTCATTCCATATCTAGGGACTTACAGAGAGGAACTGTCTGCATGAGACATTATATAACTAAAATCAAATCTGCCCAAAGGCCAACTCATAAAGCAAGTGAAATTTTCCTTTGCTACTTCTGCCATGTTACCCATCCACTCCTATCCTAGATCTACCCACCCACCCCTTCTACTCCCAAAATTCATTTCATTTCTTTTTTTCTCTTATATCACTGCCCTGCGATTTCCCAGGTGATATGATTAGATTACCAAATAAGCTAGTGCCTGTGTTATTACATCAAAAGGGAATTCTAGCCTCACAGAATATTATATCAAGAAAAAAACTCTCTATCTGGGTGAAAAATCCAAAAAGATAAAAAATATTCTGAAATATAGTTATTCAATTTTTTCATATTCTTTCTTCATATAGCATAACACAATTCAGCTTAATAAGCAGTTGTTGAAAACTTTCTATGTTGAAAGAGGTATGCTAGACACTCTGAGGAGCTTGTAGATAAATAAAATGTTGTCTGCTCTCAGGAAACTCACAATTTATCATGGTAGGCACATAAAAACCTCTAATACATGGCAGTCTATGAAGCGATACGAAAATGAAAGAAGAAATTAATTTCAACTGAAAAGCCATGAAAAGGCTTCAATGACAAATTTAAATCTAGATGTAGACAATAGCTCATGTTTATGTTCTATTCTGAAATATAGTTCCTAGTTTTATTTATTTTTGTTTTGTTTTCTAGTTTCTGAAATGCCAAACTGTCCAAAACATAACTTAGATAAAAAAAACATAATACTTGCCTGGCCAGCATGGCTCAGTGGTTGAGCATCAACCTATGAATCAAGAGGTCACAGTTCCATTCCCAGTCAGGGCACATGCCTGGGTTGCAGGCTCAATCCCCAGTGGGGTGCATACAGGAGGCAGCCCATCAATGATTCTCCCTCATCATTGATGTTTCTATCTCCCTCCCTCTCCCTTCCTCTCTGAAATTAATAAAAATATATTTAAAAAAAAAACTAACTCCTAAGGAAATGGATTTTGCCCTACCCTCCTTACGGCTGCTTTCTTGCCTTCCAGCAGAAATAAAGAGAATGTGGAACCCAAAGTCAGGAATACCAATAGCACATACAGAGCCAGAATGTGCATCTACCAATCTCGATAGCATCCTTTCTGCCACTACCTAACCCTACCAGTGAGAGAAACTTCCCAGGAACTAGGGTTCCAAAAATTTCGACTGCAAAAGCAATTCCTTCCATTCACTGATTCCTTTCTCCCTCAACTCCCACCTCTGACCCTCCTCCAAGCCCCTCCTAGCCAGTATGCTATCCTTTGCTCCTGACATGCTTCCTCCCAATGCCCCAGAGTCTTTTTTTTAAAATATATTTTATTGAGTCTTTACAGAGAGGAAAGGAGAGAGACAGAGAGCTAGAAACATCGATGAGAGAGAAACATCGACCAGCTGCCTCCCGCACACTCCCCACTGGGGATGTGCCCGCAACCAAGGTACATGCCCCTGACCGGAATCGAACCTGGGACCTTTCAGTCCGCAGGCCTACGCTCTATCCACTGAGCCAAACCTGTTTCGGCTCAGAGTCTATTTTGATCAAAAAGAACATCATGTTATAAATGGTGCTGATGCTCAGGCAGTGAGCAGCCAAGGAACTATAAAGATCTGTTTAGAATCATAACCACTTAGCAGGCTCACGGCCACTAGGACTTTATGACCATTAATTAGTTTATCCTCTCCGAATCCCTCTGAGGCATCCCTTATTATCTCCATTTGACAAATAGAGCAAGACTAAAACACAGAGAAATTGACTAATTGACTGGGTTGCGATAAGAGAAGACTGCAACAGACTATTAAAAGCAAGTACTGTGATGAAACTTGAAGATTCTGAATGCATGCCCGACTTTCTGCAGCATATTAGTGCCCAAACTTTTTTAAATCAGGAGGAGATTCTCTAATTTACCCACCTTCATTTTCCAAACCAAAATATTAGGGCCTACTGAGATCAAGGACTTGCTCAAGGTCATGTTGGAGGAGGAAGAACCTGTGAAGAAGGTCCTAGAGAAGAAGTTCCACCCCATCAGTGGAAGTAAGTGTGAAATCAAGGTGGCTCTGCCCAGAAAAGTCTATCAACAGCAGCAGAATGGCTCTGGGGGCCGTGGAAACCGCAACAGAGGGAACCGAGGCAGTGGTGGTGGCGGTGGAAGTGGAGGAGGTCAGAGTCAGAGTTGGAATCAGGGCTACGACTACTCGCCCTATGGCTATTACGGCTACGTCCCCGATACGACTACAGTCAGGGTAGTACGAATTACGGGAAGAGCCAGCGACGTGGTGGCCATCAGAATAACTACAAGCCATACTGAGGCTTCGGCAAGAGTGCCCGTCGGACTGCACACGCTTTGTTTGGATATTGAGTGAACACAAACAATTATGTACCAAATTTAACTTGGCATACTTTCTATGGCCTGTCCCCTGTGCATCTTATTTAAAATTCCCC
>NW_006283544.1:1701037-1705831 GCF_000327345.1 Myotis davidii
GGCCCGGCTAAGGAGGCAAGCAATGACTAAAATCCAATCTGCACTCTCTCAACCAGTCTGTATGTTTTGAGATGAGAGTGCACCCACCCCCAAAGAAGGGTGTCATCTGCCCCCAGGGCTGCTGCTGCCCAAAGAGGTCACCTTATAACATGCACTGAGACACCACATAGACCAACAGCAGCTCTGAATCCAAGTCTCTTGACTCCTTTTCTCATGCTAAATAGGAAAGCAAGGTTGTCTTTGGAAAAATGGAAAAAGAAAAACCAAAAATGATAAGTGGTTTCATTATTGTACACCCAGCATGTCAAACTTGCGGCCCATGGGCCGCATGCAATCCACAACGAATATTTTTGCAGCCCAGCCAATATAACGGTATGTAAGAAACATTTTAATAAAAATTTCATAACTTAATTCTCACAATATCCTGTTATACATAATTATTAATAACAAACTACAATGTTCGCTAATGACTGATTACTATAATCGTGTTGCATTCATTTTTATGCTTATTAATTTGTGCAGTTATTCAGTGTCTGGTAAGTTAATGTTCAAGAAAAAAATATTAATTTTTATTAAAATGTTCTATTATTTTATATTAACAATTACTCATTTATTTCAGTCCTTTGTAGTCAGCATGTCTCTATCGAAATAAGCCTACGTTTCTATGACATTTGAAGCTTTGGGTTTTTTTGCAGCCCACATAAACTTAAACCTTGTTTATTTGGCCCCTGTAAGCCTTTGAGTTTGACATGCTTGTTGTACACCAAGAAGAAGGTAATGCAACCAGATTGCCTAGCTTAAAAAGTGCCCGGATACTTCATTGTGATTATAATATAACATATTCTAAATGTAGCACACTTGATTCAACTCCATGTTTATTAAATATGTTTTGAACTTTTTAAAACACTTCTTGGAAAATGTGTGCAATTGTTTCAGGTTTTGCACAAAGAAGGATGCCTGAATAAGTCTTCTCGAATTTTTAAGGGATGCAGCCTCCTTCCTTACCCTGGCCTGACTGTAATGGCTCTTCATCCAGCTAAGACTGGAGGTGGGAACAGGGGACAGAAACCTATACCCATTCACTATGGAGGTAAAACTACCAGAAGAGAGATTTTTTTCCAACTTGGCTAGAGGCCTAGCTACTTACTGTCTCTTTTCTAAAACAGGTCCATGTTGCAGCTGCCTAGCAGTCTCTAATAGAGTTGTTGTAGTAGATCTCCTGACCTTTAGACCATCCCCTTTCCAATGCAGCCATTGCCAGGCTGGTAGCAACATTACGGTAAATGCACATGGGGAGTGAGAATGAAGGGAGAGTCTAAATGAATCTGATATTTCTAACTTGGCCAACTGGGTGCATGGCAATATCAATAACCAAAATGGGGGAAGGGTGAAGAAGGGGGTTTTGAAATAAAAGTAAAGGCATTCTGCTTTGGAAATATTGATAACCAGCTAGAAACAAAAGTCTGAAGCTCTGAAACATGCAGGGTAGAGCCACAGGTGCAAAAATCATCATGGTCCTTCAGGATAGGGGGCATGAGGCTTCCTTCTGTCTTTGCATCATCTATGGACCTCAGAGCCAGAAGGAGGGAAGGGAGGGGGAGGAGCAGGAAGATCGCTTTCCACCATTTCAGTGATCTATTATTGCATCACAAACCACCCCAAATTTAGTGGCTTAAAATAACCATTTATTCTTTCTCATGATCTAAGAGTGGACTAGGTGACTTTTCTGCTTCAGATGCGATGACCAGGACACTAGAAGGGCTGGGGCATCCCATATGGCCTCATTGCACGTGTCTGTCAAGGGATAGTGGATGCCATCAGGGCGCACAGCTGGGGCTGTCAGCTAGGTGACCTCATTTCTCCTCCATGGACCTTTCTCTGTGGCTGCTTGGGCTTCACTGTTGGCAGCTGGGTTCCAAGAAAGAGGCTTCCATGGGGAATCTCGGAGGAAAGATGCGGTGAGGGTAGGTGGGAGGGATGTAATCAGCCAAAGACCTTGTATGTATATAAGCAATAACCCATGGACAATTAGGTGGTGAAAGCCTGGGACTGGGGGGCAGTGCGAGGGGGGAGCGGGCTGGAGGGGGTTAATGGGGGATACAAGGGGACATATGTAATTACTTTCAACAATAAAGATTTTTTTTAAAGAAAGAAAAAAAGAGGCTTCCAAGAGAATAAACCCAAATGTCCAAATGCTTGTCGAGCTTCCACTTGCATTATGTGTGCTAATGTTAAATTGGCCAAAGCTGGTTAAATAGCGAAGTTTAAATCAGAGTGGAGGTATAGTTCATTGGGGCCAAGCAGCAGTCTACCACACCTTCTGAAGGGATTAAGGGCTCTCCACTTCCAATTAAAATCACAAGGAGACTTTTTACAGCAGCATTCAAAATCTGATCCAATCTCCTCACTCACGTTTTCACTTGAGCTTTCAGCTCTGGATAGACTTGGCCTTTTTTAGGATCCTAGATTCTGCGATTGGAAGGAATCCTAAAGTTCACCCATTGCGCAAGCACGCACTCACATGCCTCAGTCCAATCCCTGGGACCTTTCTCAGCATGTTTTTCTTTTTTTGCTCCATCTAAACTCCAGCCTTTTATTTTCTTGCATCCTGCTCCAAGACCAAAACTTTTAACTATACTGTTCTTTAAAGAAACCTTATGTGCTCAGGTCATCTGATTTCACAAAGTCATTTTGTTCTTCAGGAATAAATAAAGGAAATTAAGAGTAACAAAAAGGCAGGTTGCGACGCAGCTCTGGCTCTGCCACTTGCTGGCCTGTGACGCTGTACTTGTCATTTCTCTGGGCCTCAATTTCCTTTTGTGTAAAATGAGGATTATAACGATAGCTATGGACAATGATTATTGGAAGGACCAAATGCTATAATGAATGTAAAATCTCTGACATGAAGCCTAACACAAGGTGAGCACTCCATACATCTTAGCTCTTATTACCCAAAGGACATAATTTGCAAGAAGTCAATAATATGTGAACAAAGAGGTTACAACAGGGCTTTCTCATTGAGAGACCAAGCCCTCAATGCAAATAGACTTAAAAATAAGGATTTATTGGTTCAACAAATGAAGCATCAAGACGCATAACAGGATAATGTCAGAGTTCAAAGAACTTTGTTAAAAGTCAAATTTTGTTTGCTTTTGTTGTTTTCTGTTTTTTTGCTCCACTTTGCTTTCCTCTTGAGTGTCATTCTGAGACGCCCTATGGTGGCAAGATGGTCTAAGCGGTATCACTTTCCTGACGTCTCATTTGTAACTCCTCTGAGGGAAGGGTGTGAGTCTCTCAGAAGTCTCAGCCAGGGAATCATTGCACCTAGTTGGCTCTTTTGAATCACAAGCCTGTCGCTGAGCCAATCACTGCAGGCAGCGGAATCCTGTGGTTAGACCTAGGCCATGTGCCCAGCCTTCTTCTGAGTGCCTGGGCTAAGAGTGCAAGACTGTGGCGCCAGAGAGCATCAGACGGCTACTACTAGATTCTAGTAACTAGAAGAAGAATGCTGGACAGGCAGGGGGAGTAACATGCTCTTGCAACACTGTAGATCACAACATTATTTCTAATGATAGAAAGGTAGAAATTACCCACAAAAGAGTCAGATGAATTATAGAAGAATACTGAAAAGTGAAGAGAATTAGGTAAAAAGCCTGCAGAGTGGATTGTCATGGAAACCAAAGGAAGAGTTTCCAGGAAAAACCCTTTTACCCATTCCTTATCAATAGATGAGTGGATAAAAAGGCTGTGGTACATTTACACAATGGAATACAATGCAACTCTAAGAAAGAAGGATCTCTTACCCTTTGTGACAGCATGGGTGGGCCGAGAGGTTATTATGCTAAGTGAAATACGCTAGTCAGAGAAACAAATACCATATGGTCTCAACTATATTTGGTATCTAAATAAGCTGATGAACAAAATAGAACCAGAGGCTTGGATACATGGAACAAACTGACAAATGTCAGAAGGAAGTGGGGTGGGGAGAACTAGATGAAAGAAGGTGAAGAGATTAGCCAAAGGACATATATGCATAGCCCATGGACAGATAACAGCGTGGTGAAAGCCAGGTGGGGGCCGGGGAGCAGGGGCTGTGTGGAGGTGAGCAAAGAGGGAAAAAGAGGGGGCATCTGTAATAGTGTCAACAATAAAAATCAATTTTTTAAAAAACAAGACTTTCCAGTGGAAGTTTATCAACAGTGGCAATGCTGCCAAGAGATCAAATAATACAAGATGTGAAACTGGATTTAGCAATGTTCATCACCTGGAGTTAGTTTTCCAAAATCAAGTTATTGAATGCCTACTACATGCAGGGCCTTTATTGAAGGATGTAGACATTTCCAGGCCCAAGCTGCTGCTCTCCAGGGCTGATCATCTAGTTTACAAGCAAAAATGCAAAGGCACAGGAAATAGCCCCTCCCTCTGCCGTGGCCAAAATGAAATAAAATAACCTGTAAATACTACAGCGCATAATGAGCCAAATGAATGATACAGATAGATCAAGTTCTCTAGAATGAATACGATGGATGGAGAAAGTTGTGTTTTTCCTGGAATGTACATTTTAAAATTATTAACACCTGGAGATAAAACAATCAAGATGCAGAATTACCTAGAAATCATCTACATTAATAAAAGAGAAACATGGTAATTGGCGTATGACCGCTACCCTTCCCATTGGCTAATCAGCGAGTTATGCAAATTAACTGCCAGCCAAGATGGCCGCCGAGAGCCAGGCAGCTTGAAAGTAACATGAGGCTTGCTTGCTTCAGTGACGGAGGACTCCAACGTTCCCCG
>NW_006283544.1:1706515-1720490 GCF_000327345.1 Myotis davidii
TAACCCCCTGATCGGCCCTGCTCTGTGCGTGACAGGGGGTGGCGCCGCAACCTCCCCATCGACCCTGCCTTGAGTGTGACGGGGGCGGTGCCCCAACCCCCCAATCGGCCCTACCCTGAGTGTGACTGAGGGTGGCATCACAACCTCCCAATCACCCTGCTCTGTGCATTACAGGGGGCGGCGCCCCAACTCCCCAATCGGCCCTGCTCTGAGCCCAACCAGGGGCTCCACCTAGGGGTTGGGCCTGCCCTCTGCCACCCGGGAGCAGGCCTAAGCCAGCAGGCTGTTATCTCCTGAGGGGTCCCAGACTGCGAGAGGGCACAGGCTGGGCTGAGGGACCCCCTTCCCCCCAAATGCACAAATTTTTGTGCACTGGGCCTCTAATCCTATATAATAAAAGAGAAACATGTAAATTGACCATCCCTTTGCTACATTCACTAGCCAATCAGGAGTGAATATGCAAATTAACCCAACAAAGATGGCGGGTTAATTTGCACACGCAGGCACCGGGTAGAGAGCAAAAGTGGGAAAACCAGCAGCTTGGGGGGATGTGGCTCCCTCGGTTGCTCCCTCGGTCGCTCCCTTGAGGGGACATGGCTCCCTTGGTCACCAGGCAGAGAGCAGAGCAAGAGAGCTGGAGGCTGAGGGGGCTGTGACTCCCTCGGTCGCTCCCAGCACAGGGACCACCAGGAATTCTGGGAATAGTAGTTCTGATGGCAGCCCCAGGACCGGAAGCAGAAGCCCAGAGCGCGGGGAGCACCAGGAATGCTGAGAATCATAGTTCTGGTGGCAGACGGATCTCCTAAACACTAGAGCAAAGTGAGCCTGGAGCAAGTTACTGTTGCGGTGGGGGATGGAGGGAAAGCAAAGGTGAGAGACATAAGGAAACTCAGAGTGTCTATGAAAATTAAAGGGAAGATATCCTAAAACTTCCAGGAAATCTCCACCAACGAAGCAAAGAAAAACAATGCCTCTATTATTCTGAGCAACAAACCAAACTGGGTTGGTAGTCTCAGACAATTTGCTTATATGATTGCAAAGATAAACAGAAACTCCTGGACTGGAGAGGGCTCCCCTGAAATATAAAAAATAACTACAGAAATGGGGTTGTGTTTGTATTAGTCAAGATAGCTATGATTGCATTCATCAAATATATAAGGGTCTTTGATATAGAAGGAAGATTTTTCTTCTGTATCGCTTCTGAGGACAGATCAAAGACAAGTAAGGTACAGAGAGGCAGAAAGCAAGAGAGGAGAGAGAGAGAGAGAGAGAGAGAGAGAGAGAGAGAGAGAGAGAGTTTTAAAAAGAAAGGAATACATTCTTATCAATAATAGCTGTTCAAAAATGCAGTGAGCTGCCATGTGTGCTCCCAAGCTTGGATATGTTCAAACAAATATCAAAGGGTTTTAAGGATAGAAAATTGAATTCAAAATCCTACAGGATGTTTTCAAACTCTAAGGTTCTGTGACTCTATTTCAAAGACGGTTACTTCTTTCCAAGGTGGTCAGAAAAGTCTTCCTGGAAGAATTGGGATGCCCAATCTAGCCTTGGGAGATGGTTGGGATTTTAATGGGTAAGCAAGAGCAAGAAAGGGCATTTCATGTAGAAGGACTTGCTGGAGATGAGTTCACACAAGGCTGGGAAGTCGTTTGAACCAAAATGACAATCTTTCAATGCCTTGGTGAGATATTTAAACAAAGTCTGTTTTTTCAGCCCTTTGCGGACACCATGGCCCAGAGCTGCCCGTGACCAGCCATGGTGAACCCCACCGTGTTCTTCGACAGCGCCTTCTACAGCAGCGTCTCCTTTGAGCTGTTTGCAGACAAAGTTCCAAAAACAGCAGAAAACTTCTGTGCTCTGAGCACTGGGGAGAAAGGATTTGGTTATAAAGGTTCCTGCTTTCACAGAATTATTCCGGAATTTATGTGCCTTCATATGCCATAATGGCACAGGCAGCAAGGCCATCTATGAGGAGAAATTTGAGGATGAGAACTTCATCCTGAAACATACAGGTCCTGGCATCTTGTCCATGGCAACTGCTGGACCGAACACAAACGACTCCCAGTTTTTCATCTGCACTGCCAAGCCTGAGTGGTTGGATGGCAAGCATGTGGTCTTCGCCAGGTGAAAGACAGCATGGATATTGTGACAGCCATGGAGTGCTTTGGGTCCAGGGATGGCAAGACCAGCAAGAAGATTACCATTGCCAACTGTGGACAACTCTAACAAATTTGGCTTGTGTTTTATCGTAACCACCACACCATTCTTTCTGTAGCTCAGGAGAGCACCCCTTCACCCCCATCTGCTTGGAATGTTCTATAATCTTTGTGCTCTCACACTATTCATTGGTTTTCATAATTTCCTTACCCTTCCCAGTCCAGCTGGATTGCAGAGTTAAGTTTAGGATTATTAAATAAAAACTAAACAGTTGCTGTCAAAAAAAAAAAAAATCTTTTTACAGGCCAGGAGCTATGAAAGAAGTTTGCACAAGGAAATACAATTCAATTCAGCAGAGCTTCAAGGAAGGTTGCTCAGGCACTTACTTAGGACAAATTAGAAATGGATGAAACTGAAAAAAAAAAGCAGGGGATTTTGGGGGAGTAAGAAAATAAGAACCCAAATTCAGGCAACGGTAATAAATAAAAGCTTAGAATCAGAGAAGCTTTGGGGGAAGAAGTATCCACAGGACTTGGTGGTTGGTTACATTGGGAAAGAAGCAAAAGGAAAAAAAAATCAAATGAAAGAATGAAAAGGTTTGAGTCTGTCTGAGAAGAATGGTGTGAGAAGCAGTGCCTTTAAAACAACAGGGTCAGGGAGTGTAATGTGAGAGGCAAGTCACAGTCCCAACATGGGAAGCCAGTTTAAGGAGAACTCTGGCCAAGACGACATCAGCAAGCCGGGTAGTGTCTCACTCTCATCCAGTGGAATATTACCAGCTACTATCTCAGAGGAAATTGGGTTCCTTGATTTTCCAAATGAGCCAGGCTGTTGTGCTGGCAGCCAACACACATGACAGGCACTTAGCCAAGCATAAAGCAACAGGTTTAAAACATGTTAGTGTGTAGATAAACCATCTCCTGCCTTAGCAACCAGCTAAGGGGAATTCACAAAAACAAATGAAAAAGAAACCTCCCAAACTCCAGAGCCTTCTACTCTTTATACTGTTGTCTTATATAATAACATGTGTAAATCCATTATTACCTCCCTCCCCCTCACCGGGAAATAGCACTGAGAGGGATACTTTAAAGCAAAGGCATTTTTTGAGGTAGTTAGTACTTGAGATAATATCGGGGTAAAAACTCTTCAACATAACTTAGGCTCAGTCTACGTAGAAAAAAGTAAATACAGATGCAGAGCTGGTGAATTTGAACAATGTAGAGAACCAGACTGGATGGTTCAGGCTCCTAGCGCTGCCTTTTTCCCCAACAATGGTTGGTTTTATTTTGTTCCGTTTTGTTTTGCTTGGATTATCTGGACAATTACCTCAACTCTCCATTTCACTCTGGTTCTATAGACATAGTCCTCTAAGTGTTCTATTTTTATCATGTTCCAATAAGAACTGAACACAATAGAGCTCATTGAAATGAGTCTCGCTGAAAGGATTAAGCCAGTTAAAAGGATGTTGCCTGCACATCCTATATTTTCCATGATGCAGACAAATGAGCAGTTCCCTGCCCTTGGTCTGCCCTCTCCATTACCAACACTTTCCTCCTTGGAATAAAGAGTAAAGCAGAATGAAACATTTAGGCAAATAGCCGTGTGAATAAGGGCAAAAGGGAGCACAACCATCTGGGAAGTACACCTAATTGACCAAGGCATGCAGCCCACAGTTCGCAGCTCTGGAAGTTCCCTGGAAGGCTGGACAGTGTTTCCCCTGCGCCATGGCCCTCCCTGAGCAAAGTTGAAATTCAGTGGCCCCCTTCAGATCTGGGGTCAACTCAACGACTGCAGCCGGGGCTGAGAGGGACTCACTGCACCATAAGCTCTGCATACCCATGGGGTCCAGTGGCTGGGAACGGCTAGAAGCTCTGAAGGTAGTTCTCTTTCTTAGCCCTCCTTTGGTCTGGTAACTTGGGGCTTTGGTTTTCCTCTTCATATAAAAACCACTCTTCCTTTTAAGTGAGCTCGAGACAAACAGCATAAGTGCTGGATGAAATATGACTTTGCAGAAGGGCAACATTTATTTTATTTGCAGGAAGAGAAATGGTGGTGAAAAGGGACTGAACAGCTTCTAGTCCCAAGGCCTGGACTCCTCCATAGCCAGGTGCATGGAGCTGAAAAGCAACTCAAAGCGCATGCTCTGTACCTGCCTTACTACCAGCACAGTCTGTGCTGTGGGAACCAGCACAGACTAAACATTCACACAAATTACTTTAAGATCTTGAAATCCCTCTTCTCCCGGGGGTGGGGACACTGGGGCACTCTAGGCTTACTGGTCTCTCAGCAAAAGGACTTTGCATCATGGGTCATATGTCCAGTGGCCACTTCAGAATGACTTCCGGCTGGCAATGTGATTGGGAAGGCAAGCACAGGGTTTGTATTTACACTGAGTTTTCATAGCCGTCACCCTGTTTTTATTCAGAATGAATTTTTAAATAAATAAAACTATCGCCCTGGCCAGGTGGCTCAGTTGCTTGGAGGGTTGTGGGTTCGATTCCTGTCAGGTCACCCATGTAGGTTGCTAGTTCGATCACTGGTCAGGGTGCATAGGGGAAGCAACCAATCGATGTTTCACTCTCTGCCTTCCTCTCTCTCTAAAATCAACAAAAAACATATCCTTGGGTGAGGATTGAAAAAAATAAAATAAAATTATCAATGGTTTCTAAAAATGCTTTTATGGAAAATCTGTGTAAGATCAAGGAGTCATCAATAGCTCATATTCATAGCCACTATGATTGTGTTATTGTTATGATTACTGTGTTGTGTTTGTAGAGCTGATGGAGGTCTAGGTTAAAACCTTTCAGAGCCACAGATCCTATCCCGAAAGAGAACTTCAAAAAAATTCCTTATGAGATGGTGCCCAGATTCCATTTAAAGATATATAAACTTCAGAGAAACGGCTGGTCCGGGAAGGAATCAGTCCATTTATGACGGCAACATACTTTACAAAAGCTCTCAGAGGGAGCTGAGGGGGCAAGCAAAGAAAGAACTTTCTTAAGTAAATATCAAATCAATTAAAGGAACAGATCCATGGAAATAAATCATTTACAGAAACAGGTCCTACCTGTGGTTTCTAATACAACATACACTAAATGCTGCACCTCAAGTAACTAAATAAAAAATGGATTCCAAAGTGATTCAGTCTCCACACACTGTAAGAGGCAACCTGCTAAAGCAAATCCTGCAAAACAAAGGCGTTCAAGATATAAAAATTCATAAACCTTTCTTATCAGCAAAGAGGCTGAATGAATATTATGGTGTTCTTATAGCATGTTTGCTTTAGCATTTGTCATGTAGCTACTCTGCGCAAAGGTAAGGTCTGGTATGCAGTGTAATTATTTTCCCACCTACTTCTGTCACAAGGTCTACTTAAAGGGCAATTTCTTTCTTTAGTTCTTTAAATGCTTTCAAAAGATATCTTAAGGTCAAGAAACTCCAACAATGTGCAAATATCTTTCAGGGGTAGTTGATTTCCCCCTCGTACCATTAGGGGAAATTTTATTGTAGTGAGTCTAAAACAAGTTAATGGAGGGTCATGTTTCTATTTACTCTGGGACAGTATTAGTAATCAGAACCAGGAGGAAGCAGGGCCCCGCAGCACAGCCACTCGCTCTCCCGGCCAGGCTGCCTGCACCCTCCAGTCTCAATTCCAGAGCATGTTACTAGTAAATGACATTGTACCTAATTTATCTGCAATATATATTTACATATCTATCTAGGCACGGCTATAGACTTATAGGTATATGGTTAGTGTCTATTGAGGTGAATAACTTCTTCAAGTTGGCAAAGACTTATTTATAAGATTTGGATTAATTAGTGATGCAACATTTTCATGAGCTTTGGTAGCCAAGGTGTTCTTGTATTCTCTGCAAATCAGTCATTGTAAGATGGAGTTTGATGACATTTTTCTCCTCAGATATCCTCTTAGTAACTGAAGTCCAGTAAACAGATTAATACTTCTTTATCCAAACAAATTAGACAAATTCCTGTGGTGACATTTAGCTTCGTACTGGTATAGTCAACAAATATTTATTGGGAGCCTGTCATGTACCTGACACTACTCAGGGCATTGTGGAGACAAAGGGAACAATCCCTCATAAAGGGACAGCAAAAAGGAGTGTCTTCGTGGTAATGACATAGTTCTGCATCCTGACTGTGGTGGTCACAATAATCTATGTTTGGGATAAAATTTCATAGAACTACACACATGTGCACATACACATACATGTACACACAAGTGACACCCCCATAAGGTCAGTAAGTCTAGACAACAGTACGGGAGTAATGTCAGTTTCCTGGTTTTAATAATTTATTACAGTTATGTATGGATGTTCTTCTTTAGAGAAGCTGGATGAAGAGTACACAGAACTTTTTTACTACCTTTTCAACTTCTGGTAATCATAAAATTATTTCAAAATAAAATGTCTAATTTTTAAAAAAGAAAAGCTTTTGTTTTGGAGGTTGTACTGTGTTGGGAGAGACAGACACCTAACAAGGAGACTAATAACTCATCACAGATTCTTATATGTAACATGAAGAAGACTATTTAATAAGTGCTGTGATATGAAGTAATAATGGAACCCTCCCTTAGAAAGGGCAGTCAGGGAGGAACTCTGAGGGTGGGACATTCAAGCAGAAGAGTGAGCCAGCCAGGTTTAAAGAGATGACTAGCAAACACATTAAAAGGACTTGGCTGGTGTAAGTCATCAGAATGACCTTCAAAATTGTGAGTCTATTAAGGCAAAGCATAGAGGGGTAGCCAGCTTTTATTAGGATGACCTTATGTTATGGGCACGTTGTTTACATTTTTAAGTAGAATAAGATTTATAAGCTAAACTTAAAAAGCTTGTGGAAAAATCAAGCATTTGTGATTCATAATTTAAATGTGTAGTTGATAAATTTAATTTCACTATATTGACTATTAATTTTTATATATTTAAAGTAAATTCAAAAAAATATTTTTTTCTGCATAAAAACTACCCTAGGAAAAACCTCTCATATTTATAGCTTGAGTACCAAGCTCCCTAAAAGATTTCTGTCAGGTAGCAGTCCCTACAACCCCTGGAAAAAAGTTGTGACAAATGGATGCAGTGGAACAAACCAACATTTGCCTGTATATTAAAGGAAGTGGTTTGTCCTGAGGCTATCTATGGAGCTAAAATGCCCAATTTTTATCTTACAAAACAACAACAAAAAACTCCCTTAACAAGGATCACCTCAATATCATCACAATTTCTCCTAAGCACATGCATTAGTTCCTTCCTCTGGATCCCTTAATACTGTATACATATGTCTTAATACATCACTTCTTAGACTGAAGTGTAAGTTTCTATTATATATCTATTTTCCATGGGTTCCAACTAGGTTAGGCATCGTTTCTTATTCATCTTTCTATCCTAATAAGTATGACACTCTGAGCACCTTACACTGGATGAAAAGTTGCCATAGATGTCCTTCGTGGACTTGGGATTAATTCATATGTTTTCTCCCCACCAGTTTATTCAAAAATTCAAACATTACCCTAATTGGCTTCATGACTTAGCTTCCTAGATTCATCCAGTCCTATTGGATTTCTGACCTGGTTTCAAATTGTTTACACTGGCCCTGACCTGGCACTAACTGCCTTAGGACACAGCTTCTGACATTTTCCCACTGACTCCACCCACCCCACCAACAGGACTGAGTCTGTCAGGGGAGAGCATGAGACACTCAGAGCTTGGGAGAGTGTCTGGAAATAATAGCGACCCAATTAGTCTTTAAAGATTAAAGTCGTTTAATAATCATCTAACATTTCTTGAATACCTACACTGCTCCAGGTACTCTCCTGAGAACAGGGGTATTAAAAACTAGTAAGATGTGGTCCCTCTAATCAAGGAGATAGTGAAGAACGGAAGTGTTCTTACAGAGGTTTATACAAAGTTCCAGAGGATTACATAAGACAAGAACACATTCCAAACTAGACAGAAAAGCTAATAGAGGAAAGATTTCTTATAGCCTATGGTCCTGTTAAATTTGGTTGTGGCTTTGTGACTGCTTCAATGTCAGGAAGTAAAAGAGGCCTACAATGACTTAGGGAATAGTGTTTGATACTGAAAATGCAGAAGGAAGTGCTGGTCTCTGGCAGCGTGGCTTATTTGGTTGGATGTCATCTGGGTTGTGGGCTGCCAGCCGAATGATGTTTTGCTCTCACATTGATGTGTTTTTTTTTCTCTCTCTCTCTCTCCCTCTCCTTTCCTTTCTCTCTAAAAAGTCAATTTAGCACTGGCCAGTATATCTAAGTGGTTAGAGCATTGACCTGCCCCTGAAAGATCTCGGGTTCCATTCCCAGTCAAGGGCACGTACCTGAGTAGCAGGTTTGATACCCAACCCCAGTCAGGGCAGGTGCAGGAGGCAACCAATCATTGTGCCTGTCATATCAATGTTTCTCTCTCTCTCTCCACCCCCCTCCTCGCCCCCCCCCCCATCTTCCATCCATTCCACTCTCTCTAAATATCAATGGAAAGAATATATCCTCAGGTGAGGATTAATCAAACCAAACCAAAAAAATTCAATTAAAAAAAAGCCACAAGATAGTAGTTGTGGTGGACATTGTTGGTTTCCTAACAAGTATCAATTTCCTGCTCGCCTTCATACACTCTCTCCCTTCATGAAGTCCAAGAGCCTCTAGAAAAGCTGAATGTCTATAGCTCCAAGGGTTGACCTAACTAATCAACTCCCTTGAGTGGTAGTTGTAAAGGGCAAATAACCCAATGATATTCAAGAAAAGTTTGATGAAATGGATGAAGGTTTCAAAAGTTACATACTTCTAATTATAAGTTCTGGGATGTAATATACAAAATGATAACCATAGTTAACAAAATTGTTTTGTATATTTGAAAGTCTCTAAGAATCTCTCTTAAAAGTTCTCATTATGCCCAGCAAATTAGCCTTTTATTATATAGGATAAAACCAGAAAAAAAATACATAAAAAATAAAGGAGAGTTTGATGGGACTGCAGATAAATTCTTCATTATTCTCTTAGAGGAACTTCTAGAAGCAATGAATTCCCTTCCTCCAGGTGTCATCCTAAGTAACTTTGAGGCTCAGACCTGCCAGTCTGAGAAAGAAGCCCACTAACAGAAGAAAACCAAGTCAGGAGAACACCAGAGATACAGAGTGGAGCCAACCCTGACACCTGCGCTACCTCTAGACTTCTTATGTGACCTATGAAGTTTCTTATTGCTTAAGCCAATTTGGCAAATAATAATAATGATAATTAAACCAATTTGGGTTGAGTTTTCTGTTACTTTCTTCTGAAGCAGAAATATTATAGTTGTGTCACAGAAACTGTAAGAAGTGAGAACTTCTGCAGGAAGTGATCAAGAGTGATACCTAGAGACCAGGTGATAGACCTGAAATGCATCCAAAGATTTGATAAGCAGGTCTTGAAGAGACCAGTTTCAGTGGTAGTAGCTGTGATGGGGGATCCCAGTGAATGGAGAAATGAATGGTAACTGAGCTAGCCGAGATCCCTTTTCAGTGAAGTTTGACCACAATTTGAAGAGAACACTGCAATGAGAAACCATTGCTATAAAGGAATGTAGTGTTGATGAAGATTTTTGTTTGTTTATTTTGAAGATGAGAGCTAATTAGTGGATGAGTCTACAGGGGCGTCTTACCATTACTGTGTTCTCACCTCCCCTAAATTCATGAAGAATTTCAGTGAAGAGAGTTAAGGGTTCAATTAACTATAATAGCTTCTTATCCTGGATTTAGCTATAAAAACTTCAGAGAAGTCAAAAGCAATACCTCAGTATTACAGTCTAACCTTCTTTTTTTTTTACATTCTAATCCTTATATTAGATATACAAGACCAAAAACATGCAGAATGAGCCTACTAAAGCAATTAATCAGAAAAAATGGAAGCTTTTGAGAAAACATGTACAAGAAAGTTCATACTACATTTTTTATAACTGAAATATTGGGAGAAATATAAATGACATTAATAGAGAATGGTAAAACTAAAAAAAAAATGCATTAAGTAATATTCTACTGACTAGTTACTTTGCAGCATTTAAAAAGAATGAGTTGGAACTCTATGCACTGACAATAAAAAAAATCCAATTGAAAACATTAACTTATAGAACAATATGTGTGATATGATCTCACACATGCAATTCAAAACAGAATTGTTTATACTTATGCAGAGAAGAAAGGTCAAGAATATATGACAAAGTGGTTACTTCTTAGATGAAAGTGGGATATGGGGTTCAGGGCAAGGGGAAGCTTCTTAGGAAAGGGCAATTTCATATGTATCTTATACTTCTATGTAAGTTGAATTTTACAAGAATAATATTTTTATTTATTTTGTTGCATTATAAATTTAAAAAATAATAAGTGCTTGGGGAAAAGTGAGATAGTTTCTTGTGATACTTATCTTTCTCTGACTGGCTTATTTCAGTTGGCATAATACCCTCCAGATTCTTCCACGCTGTCTCAAAGGGTAAGTGATCCTTCTTTTTTACAGCTGCATAGTATTCCATCTTGTAAGTGTATCACAGCTTTTTTATCCACACAAATACTGATGGGGTACTTGGGCTGTTTCCAGATCCTAGCTATTATAAATTGTGCTGCTATGTACACAGGGGGTGGGGACACGAGGAGGAGAGATTAACCAGGGAATTTATATGCATATATACATAGCCCATGGACACAGACAATAGTGTGGTGAAGGCCTGGGAGGAGTGGGGGACATCTATAATACTTTCAACAATAAATATTAAAAAAAAATTTTAAGTGAGGCAGTTGAAAAGCAGGAACTAAATTTATACCAATCAGCATATCACATTTTCCCTTAAATAGGGAAAAGACCACAAGACTGATCTTTTTTTAAAATATATTTTTATTGACTTCAGAGAGGAACGGAGAGAGAGAGAGAGAGAGAGAGACATCAATGATGAGAAAGAATCATTGATCAGCTATCTCCTGCATGCCCTACACTGGGGATCGAGCCTGCAAACCAGGCATGTGTCCTGACTGGTAATCTAACCATGACCTCCTGGTTCATGGGTCAACACTCAACCACTGAGCCATCCCAGCAGGGCAAGACTGATTATTTTTAATGCCTTTCTCTCACATTATAGAAGCCAAATGGATATGAGTTTGTGTGCTATTCTTTGGGAGCATTTTAACTAATTAGTTGTTGAACATATGTAAAACCATTGGCGTCAAGTTTATCTCTAACTCCTTATTCACCAGCTGGTTAAATCTGGCATTATTTATTTTCAAATTGTAAGGCTGCTCAAATGAAATTGGCTGCTGCTTCATGAAGATTGCCATATGAGCACATTTGCATGTGTGAAATATACACTGTGAGGCTGACAAGGGAGCCCAAAAGGCTCAACTTGATCCTAAAACAAATCTCATCAGTGAGCCAAGCAATTCAGCTGAATTCTCCGATAACTTGGTCACTCGCCTAGAAAGTAAGAGAAGAGTAAGCCACACAAATGGGAGTACTACCCACTGTGATTTCTTAATCAAAGTCATCTGAATAGAGGGTTTCAATAAACAGAACACCATCGAACACCTAGAGAAATAAGACAGGGAATCCAGTGTTCAGAGATGGAATTTGACATGCAACCATGCATGTCAAACATGCAACCATTTTATAAATATACTAGAGGCCTGACACACGAAATTGGTTCAAGGGGCTTGGCCCTGGCAGCCCCAGCTTCGTCCAGAAGGTCATCCAGAAGGACATCCGAAAGGTCGTTCAACTATCCAGTCAAATTAACATATTATGCTTTTATTATTATAGATTGTCAGTAGTCTATTTCTATATAGCTATAATTATTATTGCAAATCTAACATAATTTTAAAAACCTTTTAATTAAATTAGGCCAATGATGACCTTTAGTCATAGGCTATCAATGGTTTACCAAATAATTAACCCATGCACAGTGATTAGTTATCAGTTCCTAATTACAAAGGTCAAATGTTATATTCTCTCCACATAGTTAATTCAACAAGGTGTCAGATATCACCCACTCAGTCTCACAAAGAGAAAACTTCTCTAATACCTAAGGCAGACAATTCAAGAAGTGCCCCCATGTGAATATCTTTCTAAATCATTCTGAGTCTGGAACAGAGTAGCAAATAAATTTGGAGGGGAAAAATGCCTTTTCTATTGAGTTATAATAGTACATTAGTTTCAGGTATACAACATAATGATTTAATATTGTAAAACTATCACCACAATGCAAATGATTTTAATCACTAAAACCAGAGGGAGAAAAATGGCCAAGAGAGTGAAAAACTAGCTAAAATTAGTTTATCTATGGCCAAATCAGACCCATGAATACTTAGTCAAAATAAGACATAAAAATTAAGAAAATGTGAATTAAATAATTGGATATATAGTAATTTGGGTATAATCATTGTACACAAGTATATAAAGAAAGACATTTAGTAGAAAAATATATACCCAGTCAACAATCAAACATGTAATGAGCAAACACCACATATATGACTGGTCATACAACTATAAACAAAACAGGTGAGACCTCTGTCCTTCAGGAGCTTCCAAATTTTGAAAATTGACAAATATTATCAAAGAAAATCAAGTCTCGCCCTGGCTGTGTGGCTCAGTTGGTTGGGTGTTGTCCCATGCACCAGAAGTTCCCTGATTCAATTCCCAATCAGGGCACATGCCCAGGTTTCAGGTTCCATCCCCAGTAGCGGGCATGCAGAAGATAGCCAATCAATGCTTCTCTCTTACATCAATGTTTCTCTCTCTCCCTCTCTCTCTCTAAAAAAAAAAACAACAATAAAGTCATATTTAAAAAAAGAAAATCAAGTCGCCTGCCTTAATACCAGATGGCTTTTATTTACCATTTTTAGGGTTACATCTACAAAGAAATAAACAAATCAAAATTTTATTTTATTTTTATTAAACACTAGAAGAATATATTTTAACTTTAAACATTTACCCAAATAAATTTTTTATACTCACAGAGTTTAATAAATTACAAGCGTACAGCTCTCTGATAGTTCTATAGTATACTTAATGAAAAATATAGAATACACTTGGCTTCACAAGATCAGACAGAACTGAATCGATTTTTTAAATACAAAATTTACACAATAATCTCAATCTGTCTATAAAAGTTCTTTATAAAGTGGTTCTGTGATTTTTGCAGTGCTGGTGTTACCAAGTTGGTGACATTTATATTAATGTCTTTATTTTACTTTGGAAGTATATTTCTTATACTTTTTCACATATCATCATTCAAATTTAAAATCTCAATTTTTAATACTAGAGAATTTACTTTCTTCTCACAGCAGTTACTACTGTCATTGATTATAAACACTTTAAATTTTAGCTCCATAAAAATCAGATTTTTATTGAAGGACTGCAGGAAGAAAGTTAATGTCATATATTCTCTCCACACAAGATCTGCACTTGGTGAATTTCTCTTTAAAATATTCTATTAGTGCTGAATTTTAACTATAGGTTGTAATTTGATATGCACAACTTTGTAACAATTGGCATAACAGTCAGAAACTGTCTCCAAAGAAACCAACCAATGATCCAAGAACAGGAACAAAAAAACATGGGCTGAAATTAATGCTAAGATACTTTCTTTGTAATACTTCCAAACATTAGCATGAAGAGGTGACCCAAGGAGAGACAGATGGACAAGAATTCACCCCTTATCTAAGGGATGGAAAATCTGAGGGGCCAAGTAGTCTCCTAACCAGAGATGCATAACTTTAACTTGATGGGCACATGAAGAATGGAACAAGAGTTCAATTCTCCATAGTCCAGCACCCGCCA
>NW_006283544.1:1720598-1724145 GCF_000327345.1 Myotis davidii
CACACACACACACACACACCATCCAATCTTCTGTGATACTTCTCCTGTATTGTCCACACTGTATGCCTTTCCACTACTTCAGTCTGAACTGACTATTTTTCATTTATTCTCCTTTTAATATCTGTCTATGATGTTAGCCAGAGTGTATTTAGCTCAATCTCTGTTTGACTTTCTTTTTATTATGAATCTAAGAACGGCTTTTTACTGTAGAAGTAAAAAAGTAACATTAATTATTAAATGTAGCTCAGTGATTTAGGGTTGAATGATTGTATCTCATTATGTTCTATGTTTTTTTAAAAAGTAAAATTAAATAATACTATTGAAACATTAAAATTATTTAGATAAAGCAGAAACTCAATAATGTTTCAACCTTTTCTGAGCAATTTTCAATACAATGTTTCACTAATTTCTTCTCAGCATTTTTTCCATTTGTTATAATTCAGTAATGGGTTGGGTTCTAAGAAAAACAGAAAAAGAAACACGGTCTGTATAAAATAGAATCACAATTTAAATTTTAAACACTGAAACAGAATGTCCTGTGCATGTGATTTTTTGCCCCCTGAACGTAGGGCTCCTTTTGATGTCCTGGGAGAGTTCAGTGAGCGGGGATGTAGGAGTTAGGAAAAAAAGGAGAAAAGATGGATAGTGACTAGAAATTGGTATCAAATTCCAAAGCTGGGATGCTGAATTGTTCTTACAGCCCTAAAATTATATTTTGAAATGTAATCGCCTGCTGATTCCGAGCACACTTGAAAGAGAAAAGGCCAGGTCCCCAGGCCCCTAAGGACTTTCATTGATAATCAGAAAGAAGGTTTAAAGGCGATCAAACCAAAAAATCTTAAAATGTTGAATCGTGTGATTTTTTTTTAAACGTCAGAAACTACTTTCTGCATAAACAACACTCCAGGAGAACAATAAAATTAGGAAGACAGAACACTGTGATGATCCAATTTTTGAAAAAGTGCACAGTGGTTTTGTCAAAATAAAAATTTGTGTGCTTCACAAGCAGTTTGACTTTTAGCCATGAATAGTACATAATACTAAATGCTAAAAAAAAACAAACAAACAAAAAAAAAACTAAATGTTAATGTTTTCTCCTCTATCAATCAACGGTAAAAAGTAGAAACATATTCTTGGTCTTTTTCTTTTAATTTTTAAGCTTTTAGGAAGGCATACAATTTGTTCCAAGTTGGTCCAAAAATTAATGTCATGGGGCAAATTTGACAGAGCAGGCCCGAGGTCAAAAACAGGCCCTAACTCATCCACCTTTCCTTCCTATAATCCCTCTTGGTGCCAGAAGAGAGCCCGGTAGGCCAGAGGGGAAGCTGACCCTCAAATCAGGCTCTCCAAGAGCCCTGGGCTGTTGTGAGGGTTGCCTCGTCTTCATCTTTTTCTTTGCAAATGACTGGATCTGCTGAAGCTAAAGAGTCGTACAACCAAACACGTATGGTGGGCACATCACTTGCAGTTGGAGTCAGAGTGTAGCCTGAAGGAAATGTGTAAAAAGAATGCAGGCTGTAGGTTTAACCCACAGGTAGCTGGATGCAAGGCCAATAGTTTCCAAAAATACTAAGTGTTCAAAAGCATCCGTTGGTGCCCCACATTGAAAAGAAGCCATGCTAGTGGCTGCATAGTAGGCTATTGAGAGAGAAAGAGAGAATGAGTGGCTAAATCACACTAAAGCATTGGAGGCTGTCTTAAATGACAGGTTAGTAACAAGACAGGCATGTCTAGGTCCTAGCTGCACAGTGTAGTCATAGAGGGAAGTCACAGCAGACGAGGCCAGCAGAGTATTTCTGTCTTGCCTACTTAAGCAATTTCAGCCTTCCATCTTGTCCCTTGGAGAAAAAGAAAAAGAAATGAGAAGAAAAGGAGAGATTGGAAGGAGAAATAAAATAATGGAATTATATCGACCACTTTTCTATCTTGAAGAAGAAGGGAAAAGGCCAGCTTGTTTTGTATCCATTCCAGAACCTGTTCAATGTTTCATAATGAAATATTCCATAAAAATAAATACATCAGACAATAATCTAAATATTAAAGATGACCTGGGAGCTACAACATAACCCTATACCCTTGAGAATTAGTCTGGCACTCTGCACTAAGATTTTTTTATTCAAAAAACCCCTAACTCTACGTCTTTATCTTAATGGCTTTCATAGAGCCAAAGTAGCTAGAAAAAATTTTTTAACTATATGATATTTTTGTACAGGATCAGGGGATTCTGGGGAAAAATGAAATTTTGGGGCAGATTTTCTTAAGTTTGTATCATAAATTTACTTCTCTAGGGCTATTAAATATATCACTACAGGTGTGCCTCACTGGTCTTCTGTTATCTAATACAAATAAATGGAAAATATTTGAACCCTTAGAATTACAGACGATGCTGGATTTTTCAAAATAGAGATTTTGAAAGAGGGAAAGAAAGTCATCAGTAATAACCCAAAACAACCACAGACAGTAAGTACATCCTAAAGGCCAGTCACTGCCCTGCATTATCATACTTAATCTTTACAGTAACCTGTAGGACAGGCATTAATTTTCATACATTATCACATTTAATCTTTACCGTAACATGTAGGGCAGGCATTAATTTTCCTGCTCTACAGGTAAGGAAACAGGAGCTTATAAAGATTAACTATTTTGCGCAAGTCAATTTCATTAGTAAGTCAACTGAACTCAGGTCTCTGTGACTCCAAAGGCTACGTGTATGTTCTTAACCACTATTCTCTACTTCCTCATACCACCAGGTTCGGGGAAAGAAAAACACACTTGCTCAGGGATGTTCCTTCAGATATGCAGGTTCTCACAGAATCATGGGGTCTGAGAGTGTGCATGCCTACCCTCTATTTGAATTCCTTCAACATCCCAAATACTACTTCCATTAAATATCTAGGTTCCGCTCCCTGTATGGGAGTTTAATAGGGAAGAAAAAGAAAAAAGAAGTTGAGATGATCTCAGAGCATCTCTGAGTGACATTCCCTTTATGTGTTGTATATTTATGGGGGAGGGAGAGGAGAACAAGTATAACTAAGCCAGAGTCCCATGTAGTGATATAAAACCAGCTCACCAGCTATAAATAAATCTGTTCTAAAGCAACTAGGAGCCTCATATTAATTGAATTATGCTCTTATAGTTGTTCCCAGGCATAGAGAAAAAAAAATATGATCGAAGACCAGGGGAAATATTGAAAATTGGTCAATAAAACAGTGATGTTTATCTCATTTGCATACAGAGACTTTAAGACTACACTTCAAATTTATGAGCCAGATTACTCAATTATAGAAAGGCAAGCAAGTCAACCTCAATTGGGAAAAAAGAGTCCCATAAATTGTGCATTGTGAACTGTATTTTCAAGGACTCTAAGGACCACAGTCAGAAGCATAAAGTAAAATATGAATTGGGAGGGGGGTTGTAATTAAAGATGGTAAACTGAACACATACATTTATCTCATCTCTCTCTCCTGAAACTCCCTAAAACTACAGTAAAGAGATTTTTGCTAAGAACACCACTCCAAGCCAAACCGGTTTGGCTCAGTGGATAGAG
>NW_006283544.1:1724209-1725208 GCF_000327345.1 Myotis davidii
TCCCCCTCCCTTCTTCTCTGTAGAAAACCAATAAAATATATTTAAAAAAAAAAAAAGAACACCACTCCAAGGGTAACAAGAATGGGAGAAAAGCCCAGCCAGTGTTGCTCAGTTATTGAGTGTTGACCTATAAAAAGGAGGTCATGGTTCAATTCCCACTGGGGGCATATGCCCAGGTTTCAGGCTTGATCCCCAGTGGGGGCATGCAGGAGGCAGCCAATCAATGATTATCTCTCATCATTGATGTTTCTCTCTCTCCCTCTTCCTTTCCTCTAAAATCAATAAAAAGTGAAAAGTAATAAAAAAAATAAAAGAATGGGAGGAGACAAAATATAAAAAAAAAATTTTTTAACTTTAAAAGTAAAGATTGAAAAGTAGAAGGACAAGAGTCTAAGCAAGCTGAATCCTAAAATCAGTAGCTGCTGGAGTCTAGTAGCGACTCAGTTGGCTTTCTTTAGAGTGTTTCTTTAATTCTTAGACGTTGGCAGAACCAGGTAAGATTTCAATTCTATTAAATCTTTGTAGGAAATTAGAGAGGTAGATATTATGGCGCATGAAAAAGAAAGTCTAATAGCTGTGCTTGGAAATCTTGAAGTAGTTAAAAAGTAGACTTGATGATTTGAGAAATCTAGGAAAACTGGAATTTGAAGAGAAATGCTTAAAATTATTTTTATTAAATATTTATTGTTGAAAATTTGGAAAATATTAAAAAGTATAAAGAAGGAAACCAAGATGGCGGCATAGATAAACACCGGAGTTTGCTGCCTTGAACAACCACTTCAAAAATACAACTAAAAGACAAAACGGACATCATCCAGAACCACAGGAAGGCTGGCTGAGTGGAAATTCTACAACTAGGAGGAAAGAGAAAAACACTGAGACTCAGAGGAGGCGGAAGTGAGATACTAAGGTGCAGAGTGCATGCGGAGCGGGCTGGCGGCTGAGGGCGTGGTTGTTATTTTCAATCAGGAGGGAGTCTCAGACTCTGAGCTCCAGTTC
>NW_006283544.1:1726570-1745501 GCF_000327345.1 Myotis davidii
ACCACCAAACCAGTATTATATGGCTTTAAGAAGAGGAAGAAGAAGAAAAAGGTAAAGATACAAATTATGAACAACAAATACGCATCTATCTACAAGTGAATCTAAGAATCAAGTGAATAAATAATCTGGTGATCATAATAGAATCAAGGACATAGAAAGGGAAGGACTGACTATTCTTGGTGAGGAAAGGGGTGTGGGAGATTCGGGAAGAGACTGGACAAAAATCATGCACCTATGGATGAGGACAGTGGGTGGGGAGTGAGGGCGGAGGGTGGGGTGGGAACTGGGTGGAGGGGAGTTATGTTGGGAAAAAAGAGTAACTAATGTAAAAATCTGAATAAAGATTTAATTTAAAAAAACAACATCAACAACAAAAAAGTATAAAGAAGAGAAACTATCTGTAATCACAAAATTTTTTTTTAAATGACTCTAGAAATATATCCATTTTTGCACTTCTCTTCTGTGCTCAAGGGAAAGAAATCACCACCCAAACAATTCAGTGAACACATTAAGAAAACTCAGTACTAAATAATAACCAGAATGGTTCCTAATGTCTAATTCTGTCTGGAGAAGAAGAAGAAGAAGAAGAAGAAGAAGGAGGAGGAGGAGGAGGAGGAGGAGGAGGAGGAGGAGGAGGAGGAGGAGGAGGAGGAGGAGGAGGAGGAGGAGGAGGAGGAGGAGGAGGAGGAGGAGGAGGAGGAGGAGGAGGAGGAGGAGGAGGAGGAGGAGGAGGAGGAGGAGGAGGAGGAGGAGGAGGAGGAGGAGGAGGAGGAGGAGGAGGAGGAGGAGGAGGAGGAGGAGGAGGAGGAGGAGGAGGAGGAGGAGGAGGAGGAGGAGGAGGAGGAGGAGGAGGAGGAGGAGGAGGAGGAGGAGGAGGAGGAGGAGGAGGAGGAGGAGGAGGAGGAGGAGGAGGAGGAGGAGGAGGAGGAGGAGGAGGAGGAGGAGGAGGAGGAGGAGGAGGAGGAGGAGGAGGAGGAGGAGGAGGACTTTTACAAGACCCTACCGACATCTTAGAAAGTATGGGTGCATGATTGTAACCACATGCTAAGTGTCAAGGTAGGCTAGGAAGGCACGGAAGAAGTCATCTATAGGTATCTCCCTTGAGCCAGCATTCTAGGCCTTATTGTTAGTAATAGAAACCATGCTGAGTTTGTTTACCCTTTTAGGATCATAACAGAGACAAATGGAAACCCACTGGATACTGTCACAGTCCAGGTCACAGTTGGACCCTTTCAGACAACAACTCTCACTGAAGATGAGTTCTGTCTCAAATATTTCAACACAAGGGGAAACCAACCACCATGAAAGGGATATACCAAATCCAAAGAAAGACAGAATTTACAGTACAGGAACTAAGAATAATAGAACAATTTGAAAGAGACTTTAAAACAAGTTTGTTTAAAATGTGTAGAGCTATAAAAAAAAATGCCAAGGACAAGAAATTATTTTTTAAAAACATATATATTTTAAAATTAAATACTAGGCAAGGAAATATAATAACTGAGAAGTTCAAGTAATTGAAGACTACTTACTTGAGCACTGTTTTTGTGAGTAGAGCCCCACCCTAGGGTCTTGTACAAAGTATAGTTTATAGAACTTGTCTGTGTTGACCTTTAAAGAACCTTTTACGGATTCTGCCAACTTGAACCTTTCAGTAAAGTTCCTTTTCATATAGTCATTTAAAAAATTGTTGAGCCCAGCTGGTGTAGCTCAGTAGTTGAGCATCAACCTATGAACCAGGAGGTCACAGTTCGATTTCTGATCAGGGCACATGCCCCGGCTCGATCCCTAGTTGTGGGGTGTGCACACAGAGACAGCTGATCAATGATTCTCTCTCATCATTGATGTTTCTCTCTCTCCCCCCTGCCCTTCCTCTCTGAAATCAATAAAAATATTATTTTTTTCTTTTTTAATTGTTGAATGCTACCATTTGGCAGGCACTGAGCTAGAGGAGAGGGTGGAAAGGGGGTAGTAGAGATGAAGGATGGTCTTTGTCCTTGAGGAAATTACTGTCTAGTAAGGGAGTGATTTCTGTGAGAGGCATACAATCATAGAATATAGACTAATTATAAAGGCTGTAGTTGTAACAGCTAACCTGTGCCCAGCTCTATACAAAATGCCTACCTAGTTGCATTCTCTAATCCTCACAAGAACCTTATAAGATTAGTGTTATCATGCCCATTGTACCAAGGAGAAAATGGATGGGTCCTTAGAACATTATAATAACTTTCCCAATATCAAAGATATAGTAGATTTTAGGGTTAGGATTCCAATTCAGCACCCTCCTTCTTTTTTGCTACATTTGGTTGATTTTGTGCAAAATGCTTTTGGAACACAGAGGAAGGAGGAAAGATCTGGCCTCATAAAAGTCTTTATCTTCCTCTAAATTTAATCTCTTTTTCCTTCCCTATTCCATAATAAGACAATTACCACTCAAAGTACAATGTTTGGGCTAAAATGACAATGAGTTACAAGGCATGGTTCCAACTTGGAAGTAGCTTCTATTTTATTTTTTTAATATATATTTTTATTTATTTCAGAGAGTAAGAGAAAGGGGTAGAGAGAGAGAAACATCAATGATGAGAGAGAATCATTGATTGGCTGCCTCCTGCACACACCCCAGTGGGGATTGAGCCCACAACCCCAGCATGTGCCATCACCGGACAGCTAGGTTTTAAGCAGCAGTTCTCAACCTGTGTGTCGCGAACAATGAAAATACATCCTGCATATCAGATATTTACATTACAATTCATAACAGTAGCAAAATTACAGTTATGAAGTAGCAACGAAAATAATTTTATGGTTGGGGGTCACCACAACATGAGGAACTATATTAAAGGGTCGCGGCATTAAGAAGGTTGAGAACCACTGCAAGGTGAAGGAATCAAAGAAAGAAAGGAAAGTTGTTGTAAGAGAGTTGACTCAAAAGTTTGAAAAAGTCAATCCATGAGTTCCCATTCAGAATGGCAGTTTTTCATTTTTAATATATATTAAATGTTTTCATTTAACAAATTAAGAATTTTAATATACACAAAAATATATATAATTGCACTATTCATCATATAATTATGAATTTTAAAGAATTATTTCAGCCCTGGCCGATTTGGCTCAGTGGATAGAGCATTGGCGTGTGGACTGAAGGGGCCTGGGTTTGATTTCGGTCAAGGGCACATGTCCAGGTTGCATGCTCGATCCCCAGTAGGGGGCATGCAGGAGGCAGCCAATCAATGATCCTCTCTCATCATTGAGTTTCTATCTCTCTCCCTCTCCCTTCCTCTCTGAAATCAATAAAAATAAAAAGTAAAAAGAATCATTTCACTGCTTGCCCTGGCTGGTGTGGCACAGTTGTTTGAGCATCATCCCATGCACTGAGAGGTCACCAGTTCGATTCCTAGTTAAGGCACATGCCTAGGGTTTCAGGCTTGATCTCCAGTGGGGGGCATGCAGGAGGCAATAGATCGATGTTTCTCTCATTGCTGTTTCTATCTATCTTTCCCTCACCCTTCCTCTTTCTCTCTCAAATCAATAAAAACACATTAAAAAAAAAGAATCATTTCATTGCTTATTAGGCATCGTGATCCTAAATGGTGCACAAGCCTAAAATTGTAGGGAAGATGCCCCCTTTTTAAAAATTTTTATTAAATTTACTGGGGTGACATCGGTTAATAAAATTATATGGGTTTCAGATGTACAACTATAATACAAAATCTGTATATCATATTGCCTGTTCACCACCCCAAGTCAACTCTCTTTTCACCACAACTTATCCCCCCAATACCCTCTTCTACCTCTCCCCACCCTTCTTCCCCTCTGGGAATGACCATAGTATTGTCTGTGTCTATAAGTTTTAGGGGGGTTTTTGCTTAATCCCTTCACCTATTTCACCCAGCCTCTCAACGCCCCCCTCCCGTCTGACAGCTGTCAGTCTGTTCTCTGTGTCTATGAGTGTGTTTCTATTTTGTTTGTTAGTTAATTTGTCCACTAGATTGCACATATATGTGAAGTCATATGACTCTTGTCTTTCTCTGACTAGCTTATTTCACTTAGCATGGCAGTTTTTCAATCCTGGGTCTTCTATTTACCAACTATTGGAAAGGTCTGATTAACCTCTGAACTGTGTGCCGATGTCTTTATCTTTCCACTGGGGATAAAAATGCCTGATTCACAGGATTTTGTCCCAAGTAAGTGAGGTAATATATGTGGCATGCTCGGTGCCCTGCACATATCAAGAAGTAAACAAATGTCAGACTTACACATGTATATTATTCCATGTAAAGCTGAGAAACTTGAGGGAAACATAATTATAGCTTTCTAGTAATATGAAGGATTTTACAAGAAAAGATGATAATTGTTTCCCATGTTCACAGAGGAGATAACCAAAAACAAATGGGGAGGATTTAAACTGTTACATGATTGTGGTCAAGGAGAGCAGTTAGGAGGTGGGAATGCATTACATCTCAGATAGTTGGACACCAGTGTGTGTGCTGGGGGGGCTGGGGGGCATAGAAAGAGAAGAGATCTTTTTATCTCTTTGGACACATTTTAGCAAAAACCTCATGAGCAGGTGGATAGACTCCTTCTGGTACTGAGATGATGGGATTCTGTGACGGTATAAGCTAGTATTTGCCAATAAAACTTCCTCCTGTGTGGCCCTTTTTATCCAATAATGATTTCCTGCTCTACTTTGTCTGCCAAATGTATCCAAAATGTAATCAGTGAGTAGATTCATAAGTCCAATTGCAAGCTTTAGAAATAAATGGCTCTGATCCTTTATAGTAGAATTTTAAAACCAGCCAATGTTCAAGGTTTCTTGGAGGTTTAGACTCAGCTGTAGTTTTGTTTTAAACTTTTTCCCCTTCAACACCTCAGAAAGGAGCAATAAGAGCCTTCTCTTCTCATTAGAATCGTATTCCCAGTTTATCTGGAGTCAAAGTCAAATTTTATAATCCTGGGCTTTTTTTTAATATTTTTATTGATTTCAGAGCAGAAGGGCGAGGGAGAGATAGAAACACTAATGATGAGAGAGAACCATTGATTGGCTGCCTCCTGCATGCCCCCTACTGGGGATCAAGCCCACAACCTGGGCATGTGCTCCTGACTGGAATCGAACCTGGGACCCTTCAGTCCACAGGCCAATGCTCTATTCACTGAGCCAAACCGGCTAGAGCCTGGGCTGTTGTTGTTGTTTTTATCTCTTTGATGCAGGATATCAACCAAATCCTGCAACCTAACTCTCTAACATCTTTTCCCACCAGAAAAACCAACTTGCCTCTCTTCATCCCGGCATCAAGAGCATCAGCTGGCACAGGCACTGAAAACAGTGTGGTGATTGCCAGAGAGAAAAGGGGGTACGGGGGGTGGTACAAAAGGGAATAAGGGATAAATGGTGATGGAAACAGACTTGACTTGGCATGGCGAACACACAATATACAGATGATGTATTATAGTTGTACACCTGAAACCTATATATAATTTTATTAACCAATATCCCCCAAATGAATTCAGTTAAAAAGTGGAAAAAAAATTAAAAAGAGCATCATTTTCAGAAACTGCCTAATGGAGACAAGTTAAACTGGCAGAATCCGTCTAACCAGGTGAGGCCAGGGAAGATGCAGCACAGGGCTGAGTTAATTAAATGTTTGACCAAATATAGCAGGCTAATTATTTTTAAGTTGATATTGTGTGGCCTGTGAATGATGTTAACAATATCCAAATAGCCCTTGGGAGGTGACATTGGCAGAAAAAAAGATTTCCCACCCCTGCACCCAAGTCACCCTACAAGAATAAGAGGTAAATGTCCTGTTTAAACTTTGTTTAACCCATTTCCCTATCTAGACTGAACGGCTATTCAGTCATCAAAATGTCTACCTCTCCTGTGTTAATCTCTTAAAACGAAATAGTTTAGGATTCACACTGGGCTCAAACCTTAGTTCTAACACATTCCATCTCTGTGACTTTGGGCAAGTTACTTAACCCCTCTCAGCCACTGTGTCCACGTCAGGAAATCGGTGCTAACATGAGTTAATATTAGTGTCACCTTGGGGTTGTTGTGAGAATAAGATGTGTTCTTGACACAGGATGAGCTCTCATTAAAAGCTCTATTTTTAATTAATTCTCTCCATTTCCACCACAACCCTTGTAGATAATGTTCACCCCCTCTATCACGGTATCTGACCTCAGCCGGCCTCCCAACTGTAGGTCTTTTTCCTGTTCCAGCGATTCCTGCATATTGTTGCCAAAGAATCATTCCAAAGTGCTGCATTTATCAGGTCTTCTGTGTTCTGATGTCTTTTTTTAAAAGTGAATTAAATTAAGTCCAAACTCCTTAACCTGCCTATGAACGTTCCCCATACCCTGGGAGCTTCCTTCCCACTGTTTGCCTCCAAGACCTTGTTTACCTCAGGTCACCTGTTTTCCAGGCACCACTGTCCATACACACACTACAAACGTTATTCATTTGACATTGGTCCTGTAGAAAACATGCTCCTTGAAATTCACCTCTTTGGTAAAGCTTTACTGAACTGCGCTGGTCCATACTGATGGCTCCCGACTCTCTACTTCCTGTGGTCTGTTCCACACAATTTAGCCTTTAATTATATTGCTGTCTTCCATGGTCCACTAATTATTTCCTGTATCTTAGTTTCATCTTCTCAAATAGGTTGTAAACAACTTGAGGGCCGGGACCACATCGTACACTTTTCTTCTTAATAACCCCAGATAGGCACATGAGTTAAGCACTTAATTCATCTTTGTCAATTAACTGAAAGTTCGTCTAACCAGACTGTCAAGGAGAGATCACAGGATTCGTACATAATTGGTGGACACAACCTGAAAGACTTTGAGGTAACACAATTGTACACCTGATTTACCTCATGTACCTGCTGTCTGAATATTCCCATGCTTTACCAAATTCTCAACCTACAGATCTGGAGGTTGAGCACGTTCATATTGCGGATTCCAAATCCCCTGTGACTTGTTTCTAGATAGCGATGAGGGATAAGGAGTCCAACTCAGCTCTCTTTTGAGAGTTGCTCTTCTGCCTTGGGAAGTTTATGCAAATGATGCAGGGAGTTGGTGGGAGACTTAATTACTCTCTAGTGAAAACCCAGACGGCTTGTTACCATCTGTTTCTTCAAGGAGAGCCAGCCACCACACAGCAGCCCTCTGTGAAGTTACAATCCCAGTGGTAAAGTACTTTGGGATCCTTGGATGAAAGGAAGCCCACAGGTCCAACACACTATTATTATTGTCATAAATAATGGTGCTTTGTATTTTATCAAAGCAGCTCAGAGTGGTTTGCAAACATTAACTAATTAATCTTACAAAAAAAGAAAGCCAACCCTGTGAAGTAGGTAAAAGGGAGATATTATTATCGCCATTATGTGGCTAGGGAAACTGAGACACATATGAATTCATTGACTTACCCAAAGTCACGTGTCAGGTCTCCTAAGATCCAGTTTGAATAGACCACACTGCTTCTTGTGAAATGTAATATATATATATAATTTATGATATAAAAATAAACCTTGGGAAAGTAAACAGTATCTAACCTTTCAATAACTATCATGTAATAAAACAGCAGACATGGGAAACAAGAACACCTTGAAGGAGAGATGTGTGGGTAGGACAGTTTAATAAATACAATCCTTCAGTCAAAACGTTCCATAAGGAACTAGTGACTCTTTAAGGAATCTGATATTTAATCACTGCTGTCCTGATAGTTTAAAACAAAGGGGTGTAATCCACCAAGTTTTAAACAGAAACTAGTCTGACAAGTTCTATACTTTGTTTTTGAGCTCTATTTCCTTATTTTACAGGGTTCTCAAGAACGCGTTAAACATTTATCCGTGTGATACAAATGTCTCTTGTAAGGTATAAATATTACTATTTAGATACTTCACATTCTTTCTGATTCAAAATCATAGTTTAATATTAATGTAATTCAGAAATTTGACAAGGAACTGGGTATCCAAGGAAACAAGTGAAGGAGGAGGTAGAAGATATTAACCTGTGATTTGTTTAATAATTAGACACTCTGCCTGTTTGTCACCACACCATCCATGAATATGCCAATAGCTAAAGTGTCACAGTGTCCACGGCAGAGCCACCAAAGAGCCGGTGAATCCTGACCAGATGACACCAGGCCTGTTTCAATTTCAGGAACTTCATGTCATCAATCTTCATATTCCTTTGTTTTTTTTAATTTCAAAATTGTCTACATATAATCTATATATATAAAAGCCTAAGCAACCGGCCAACTGGCCGACCGGCTGACCAGCCAACTGGCCAGTAGCTATGATATGCAATGACCACCAGGGGGCAAATGCTCAATGCTTAGGCATGGAAACATGGAACAGACTGATGAATCTCAGAGGGAAGGAGGGAGAGGGGAGGGTGGGAAGATATTAACTAAAGATCTTGCATGCACACTAGAGGCCCGGTGCATGGATTCATGCACTGGTGGGGTCCCTTGGCCTAGCCTGCAGGGATCAGGCTGAAACTGGCTCTCTGACATCTTCCAAGGGCTCCCAGATTGCAAGAGGGCGCAGGCCAGGCTGGGGTGACCCCACCAGTGCACAAATCCATGCATTGGCCCTCTCGTTGTATATAATATTGCATTTCTCAATATCTGCCTTCACAACAGTAGTATACAATGGTACAGTAATCCAAACAATTCTATATAAAGAGTCACCATCAGAAATTGAGGTCATATGAAAAGCCCTGATAAGCCATTAGACACCTTTTTGAAGTTGAGGCATTATACAACAGAATTTTCTAGCAACAGTATTCAGCTTCCATTCAAGAAAAATTTTCCAGTAATTTGTTCTGGCTTATCCATTATGTCCACAGTTTGGCTTTTCTGTGGTGCTTATCACACCGTACCTGTGTCCTCAAGAAGAGATATGACGGAATGACAGCCAGTCTGATTGAGAAGCTCTGTTGGTCCTGTACACCAAAGTCTCAATTAAGAATGACAACCTATGGACTTTAATCCTATCACTTACCTATCAGAGAGCCATGGGCAATTTCCCTTACCCTATCGCACTTACATTTCCATTTTTAAAAAAATCAAAACAATACTTTTACCAATGGAGGGAAAAAACGTTAGGCATTTGTAGGCCTAACTTACGTTAAAGTTTTTATAAAATGGAGGTCCTGTGCCATCATGAAGCAAAACACAAAGAATAACAACTTTTTACTTTTCTTTTTTTTTTTGGTCAAAGAAATCAAAGTAAACAAAACGTGGATTACAATATTATTCTAAAAACATAGTCCATACACTCAAGATTTATTTAAGACTGGTCTGGGGGTGATCGTGTGCCTTAAGCCAATATTAAAAATTGATTCCTGTAAACCTTGGGAGAAGAGGATGTAAGGAATGAAAAGATGACTGGTTTGTGTTCTCTTTTATAGATGAAAAATCCAGAATCTCTTAGACCTCACAGGAAATTCACAAGTGCTACTGGTTTATTCCACACATCTGCACTTTCCTACATAAAGTTGTTACATAATCACGTGCCCTGTTTTCTGCGTGTGTCACGATGGCCTGAGCACTGATGATTGGATTTCTGAAACAGGCTCCATGTTTATGAAGTTTCTCCTCCTGGAGCAGATATGCGCCATTCAGTGCGCTCAGCTGGGGAGCACTGTATCTCTATACTGTACAGCCCCCTTCAGTGCTCACAGCCCAAGGGTAAGGAGGCTGGGCAATGGTTTGAGGCTGCAACTTCCTCTGGCATGGGTCCACTATGAGAGGCCCACAGACAAGAGAATAACAACTTTTTAAAAAGAAAAAAAAAATCGAGATGATTAGTACCCACAGTACTTCATCACCTTCAGCTGCTTGACCATGTTCCTCACAGCACTAGAAAAGCATCTCATTTCAAAACATTTTCAACCTACAAAAATTTTATATATTTAAATCTATCAAAGGGAACTGACTGAACCTACTGCTTAAAAGACTCAAATTTAAAGACATGAAAAATTTCCCTTTGAAAATAAAATTGTTGTTACCAAGGGCTTATCTGTGCTAATTCCGACTCTTTGCTGATAAAAAAGCAACCTATCAGGATTGAAGCATTTCTTCAAACCCAGCAACCTGTTGAACAACTTCTTAATGTGCCTATCAATCATCTGGCGATAAGAACAGTTTGCATTCATAATAGCTAGTTGCTAAAATAAATATGAGTTACTATAACTAATTCAAGCAACAATGGAACCTCAGGGGTCAGCAAAGAAATAATCAAACAATAAGTCTGAATGGGTTGTAATTTTTCTGATTAACAAATGTTCTCCTTGTCATATGATGTTAAGAGCTGCTTAAAGCGCTCAGGTAAATTTGGAATGTATGTATTTACATTGGAAGGGTCTGTGTGCACTCTCCCAGTGAGAAATCCATGAGCCTATAAGTTTGCAAACATCAAGTTTTGCTTTCAGAAAACATGTTTCTATATGGTATTCATTTTTCACAGGTTTGAACACCACAATTCATAGAATCTAACAGAGATCAAATAAATTACCAATCCCACTTTTTCAATACATTCATGATAAACCACTCAAGATTATCTTATAAACTGCTTGATGTATTAAAACTTCAATATAATTCTAATCAAAGAATATTTTTTTATGGACGGAAAGAGAGAGGTTTGACTCCTGAGCCAGACATTCATGCAGCCTACCACAACACCAAATCACCAATGTCAGCGGGAGGGTGAAAGGGTAACAATGAAAAGCCGATCATTCATTGCTCTATCCCACATTTATAATCTGGCCAAAATGTAAGATCTAGGCTTCTATTGCTTCTGATTCCTCATCTCCACTCCTACCTTCTCAACCATTTCTGTGTCCCTGAGAAGGATGACAGTAGTAGCTAATAAAGTCCCAGGGACAAAATAGTACTATTAGGCTAAAACTTTGTAGGGAGACAAACAGAAATGCACACTAAAAGTATCAGCGATGAATTGGGTGACAATAATTTCTGCCTTTGGTTTAGAAACATACCTTCATTGCTATGCCAAATTCCAAAGACTTTAAATAGCTGGTATGTTAGCCTTTATTTTGGCCATAATAATTTACCCTTGATTTTGAGAACTGAGTAAAAGAAAGAATGAATGGAATGAATGGATTGAATGAGAGATTGATTTCATATATTAGAGCTTGAGGCATTGCTGTAGGCTCGTTCCTGTGGAGAAATTCAGAGGGACCGACAGCCTCCTCATCTCTTAGGGCCATCAGCTCATTTTAAGCATCTAAGAGGGGCGGAGATTCAAGTCTCAGAAATGCAGAGAACTGAAAAAGTTTGTCATGTGGCATTTATAAAGGAAGCCACTGACACAGTGACTATTAAATGCCGAGCTGGGAAAGCATAAATGTCATTAGACAGTCAGGTTCTTCTCTGGAAACTAGATTTTAATAGGTTTTTGATTGTCATTTCTCTTCTTGTTTCTTCATTATTCACAGCTTGAAGGGATTCACTTTCAAAAGAATTTGCTTAAACTTCCCCCTCAAAATCCAATTTGCAAATACACCTGCAATTGAATTTTCAATATGTGCAGTCGTAGGTGCCATCCTTTGCATACAAAAAGAGTCCAAGCTTACAAGTCTGCCCACGGGGACCAGGCATCCAGGTGCCTGGTTCCTGCAGCAGAGAAAGGAGTGAAAGAACTGAGGCCATCATTTAGCTTGTCAGGCTGCAAAGTCACTGGACGTGAATTCTGAATTATAAACAATACTCTCCTATAATCTAAAGGTTAGGCCTGAACTCTGAATAAGCAGACTGAATTTAGATCTCAATTTTATTGAAAAAAAAGATGTCCAGAAGTGCAAAAGGGTGCTTTTGATGCTTAGAAAAAAATGTAATGAGTCTAAATGATTATGGCTTATGGGATCCATTTTTTATTCATTTCTATAACAGATCAAAATTATGAATTCTGAGTTTGTGCATATCTAGTCAAGGTTTTGATCATTCAACAAATATTTTTTGAATGTGTGTGCCTGTCTTGCATCAGGAGCAGAAAGAAATGAAAAGGAAACAGTCAGTTCAGTGGAAAGGGCTGAATTATAATGTTATAGGCGGCGGCAACCACACCAGGAGTTAGACTGGTGGGGTCCCAGCTGTGGTCAAACTAAGGCCCGCGGGCCGGATCCAGCCTGTTTGAAATGAATAAAACTAAAAAAAAAAAAAAAAGACTGTACCCTTTTATGTAATGATGTTTACTTTGAATTTATATTAGTTCACACAAACACTCCATCCATGCTTTTGTTCCGGCCCTCCAGTCCAGTTTAAGAACCCATTGTGGCTCTCGAATCAAAAAGTTTGCTCACCCCTGGGTGAGACCAAACTTGGGTTCAGCAACCTCGGTACTTGAGTTCTGGCTAGGAAAGAATTCACAGCCAAGACCCAGACTGGGGGAGGTCCTAGTGAAAGATTTTTTTTTTATTGATTTTAGAGAGGAAGGGAGGGGGAGAGATAGAAACATCAACAATGAGAGAGAATCATTGATTGGCTTCCTCCTGCACACCCCACACTGGGATCCAGCCTGCAACTTGGGCATGTCCCTGATCTGGAATCAAACCTGTGACCTCCTGGTTCATAGGTCAGTGCTCACCCATTGAGCCATGCTGGTTGAGCCCAGGGCAAGATTTTAACAGAATATTCAGCAGTTTCCGGCTGTGTCCTTTCAGTCTCCACCGATGGATTGGCGGGCTCCAAGGCAAGGCGTCATTATTCCATGCAGCTGATTCTGATGTCAGCCGTCCGCTGTGCTCAGCTGTGTCTGGTTTTGTTGCTCATCTGGGCCTGGAGCTGAAATACAATCGAAGCCTAGATGTTATTTCTAGGGAGGAAAGGTCAGGGTCGTCCAAACCTTGTGACCAGCCACTGGCTAGAGAAGGAAAGTCACCCCGGGGGCAAGGTCCCACCCTACAAGTGATTGTCTGTTGCTAGGCACCTAGGGGCTTTCCACACTGATAACCTGTACCTGGCCCATCGTCCTTGCTCTGCTCACATGTCTAACTGCCTACAACATCAAGACATGTATTCATAAAAAAAAAAGACATGTATTCATAACTAAATCCATGTAGCACAGACTCAACCTCATTGTTAGGAATGAAAAGTTATATAAAAAATGATTTAGGATTCCATTGCAATAGTAATCTTATTTATCTTTGGTGAAAAAAGAAACAGTAGTTTAAATTTTATTTGAAGCTATTTATTTATTATTTAAGTTTTATTGGAAATTGGCATCAACTCACTAAATTATAGTTATTAGTAATTTTAAACATTAGATATCATTCAGACTAACTTATCTACTGACTATACCAATTTGATTATTAATTTCTAACTAATCTAACAATTATTAAAAATGCACTTTTAAAAAATATGCATTTTTTGTTGTTGATTTCAGAAAGGAAGGGAGATGGAGAGAGAGATAAAAACATCATTGATGAGATAAAATCATTGATCGGCTGCCTCCTGTATGCCCCACACTGGGGATTGAGCCCACAATCAGGGCACGTGCCCCAACCAGGAATCAAACCATGACCTCCTGGTTTATAGGTCAATGTGAAACCACTGAGACATACCAGCCAGGAGGTAAAAAAAAAAAAATGCATTTTGAATGCTTATCTTCCATTGAACAGACCTAAATTATACTGCCTGATATTTCCTAATTGCAGCCATTTCCATGGTTGAAATTTCCGCCCCCTGTTCTCCAATTAATTCTGTCTGGTTCCCTGCCTCTCCCTGTCCTAATACCAGCCTGGAACACCTTCAATCTGTTTCTTAATTTTTTTCTTCTAATCCAGCCCATCCCCAAAACATCTTAAAATCTACTTTTACATAGTTACCATTTTATATCACAGCAATAAAATACCTTTGGTCCTCACTGCCCAATAATAGTTTTGCAATTATAGGGGATGTGGAGGGGAAAAAAATGAAGGCAAAGTGTAGTCATTTGTCACGCCCTCCCATAGAGAAAAATACTTTTGTCTTTAAAGGAACACAAAAGAAACATCTTTGGCATTTAAAAAGATTGGGAAAGAGAATTTGGGGCAGTCGTGTTTTAGCATATTCTTACTAGTATCCGCCTCTATTGTTAAACTTATCACCCTCTATTGTCATGTATATTTCTCTCTCTACTAGATGGAGAGCTTTCTGAGGGCAGGAACTGTGGCTAGTGTCAACTACTGAATGTTTGGTTAGAGAGTAAATGAATTCCTTTGTGTTTGATCACACTGAAAGGTTGCTCCCAGGCATGGTCCTGTTCCAGGCCCTCTGCTCTCCAAGGACAATTCTATCTCCCTTCATTTTCCAGTATGCAACCTCCAGATCTTACTTCAATGTTTACTCTTTGCCTCCCTGATCTCGCAGACATCAGTGCTGGCGGCAGGAGGCCTCGGGCACAGCTGGACCTCAGTGGCTCACCGCAGTCGCGTGCCTAGTGAATCTTGATCTCATCATCCTTTAGCTATCTAAGCTACTCTTCAAAATTTGCATGTCCCACTAAATGACCTTTAAGATTCCTAACAATTCTAGGATTGTAAGATAAAAAGAATTCAGGTCTGTTAGTTTCCATGGAAATGCCAGCATTTAATACAAATGTAGTAGCAAGTCCTAGGACCTCCAGATTCCCTCTGTGTATTAACCATGAAAAGCATTTTTTTAATGTAGAATATAAATATGAAAGTATGCTTTACCCACAGCCTACTCAGTTCTTATGTTTGGCAGAATTCTGCAAAATGTGTGTCACCCACTACTGAGATTGTTCCATCCCTGATGTATTCGTATTGATTTGTTTCTGGTGGTAATTTGTCCTAAAATGTGTGTCGAAAGCAAGTATTTTAAGATGAATTGTTCATTAGTGCATGCTGCATGAGGAATTTGAGGAAAACCCAGATTCAGTGATTAGCAATGCCAAAAATGCATGTAACTAGCTATCCTTCAAATAACAGTGGTGTTGTTTCTCCTTTGTGGTCTTTTATACTTTTTTGATTTTATTAGGAACCCATTTTCCCATTTGGTCTTTCTTGACAGGATTTTTTTTCTACTTTAAGCAGGTTCTAAATAAAATTCTGTATTAAAAAAAAACAAACAAGAACAACAACAGCAATAAACAAATGTAAAAGTAAAAATGCATTAGATAACCATGAAGGTCAGACTCAGACTAAGCAAAGCCTGGGGGTTCCTTCTCCCTCCCCTCAATCTCTACCAATGTGAACATCTCCCTTCACCCTTTGCTTACCCTGGAAGAGATTTATATCGAATGTTTCAGCTACCTGTCTGAATGTCAGAATCACTTAGAGTCTAAGTCTTAGACACTTAATAGAATTCAAATTCCTGGGCCTCATGCTCTCCTGCTTCGCTCCCATCCACCCCAAATTTGGGGTGAGTGAGATTGAAATGGCATCAGGAATGGATGTTTAACTAGTTCCTCTGATGCTGACACCCAGCCAGATGCAGGAACCAGGGATCTAGGGAGGGATTCTCTAAAAAAGCCCAAACTCCTCCTCTTCCAGGGACCCACAGTCTGCCAGTAAGCAGGTTTTGAGTGCCTGGTTTAACTCCTGGCTACTAAATCAAAGTGGTTTTGAGCAGGAACCATATCAGGAAGGCTCTAAAGTTTAGATGTTTATCATGTTGGTGATGGAGAAACATTGAAGAATTTTGTCCAGGGGAGCAACATGATCAGATTTAGAAAGATCATCTACCTCCCAATAATGTAGACAAGACAGTGGGGGTCAAGTCTACTGAAGGAAGGGACAGAGAGCAAGTTAGAGGGAGAACAAAGAGGCAATGGTTCAAGCCAGAGCTGATGAGGGTTTCCCTCATAATTCTAGTCAAACCAAACTCCCCCTTGTTCCTCAATTAAAAACCACAGTTTCCTGTTGTATGGTTTTTTTCTTTTCTCTCTCTCTTTTTGTTGTTGTTGTTGTTCTTATAGCCAGGAGCATTCCCACCCACCACCACACTCCCAGCCCTGCCAATTCCACACATGCAAATTCAGTCCAAATTATATCTGTCCTATGGGTTTTCCCTAAAACACCAAAGGGAAAAAAATCTCTTCCTATTTATCAATATCTCTCCTAAGCCACACAGCATTGTTCACTTGGTAGTATGCTTTTTAATACCTGTACATTATCTCTTCCATGGTCATAAACTCACAGAGAAAGGAGAAATGTAGACATCAGGTGGGTCTAGTATAAATTTCATATGCATGACTAACTAGCTGATTTATGGTATTTCACTTACCCCAAGGAGTCTCAGTTTCCTCATCTATAAAAATGGGACAAGTAAGACCTATTTAACAAGATCTTTTTGAAGAATAAACAAAATGATAAATATAAGGCTCCTAGCATAGAAGCTGACTCAAAGGAGGTGTTCAATAAATGGTAGCTATTAATACTATTGATATATTAACATTTCTTTGATTCTGTATCCATGACTTATCCAGCTTTGGCTCTGCCATGTCACTCTGCACACTGCTTACTTAGTTCAAAGCCAGAATTCAGTATGTATTTAATGAATAAATGACAGTAGCTAACATTTTTGATCCCTTACTAAGTGTAATGCACTGTTCTAAGGTCGTTCATTATCTCTTTAATGCCCCACAATAACATTATAAGGCAAGTACTATTATTATCTTCTTTCCTCAGCCAGGTAAGGTGTTGCTTAACTTCTTCAGGGATCAATAACTAACAAGAGGGGAGAATGACTCACCATTCACAAAGAGGCTTTTTCTCGGAAGGCTTACCTATCAGTGAGGTAGACTATGGCCAATGTCATGCAGTTTGAACCACCAGAGAGAAGAATACTTAAGAATGTGACTGGAGATACCGTCTTTAAAGAAGTAATTAAGGATAAACGAGATCATTAAGGTGACCTCTAATGCTATATGATTGGTGTCTTTATACAAAGAGATTAATATACAAATATACACAAAAGACAATGTTAATGTGAATATAGTCATCTACAAGCCAAGAAGTAACCCTGTTGACACCTTAATTTTGGATTTATAGCCTCCATAATTATGAGAAAATAAATATCTGTTGTTTGTGATATTGCTTTTGGCAGCACCAGCAAACTAATACAGTGGCTTATTTTATGGTCATCCTCAATTATATAAGCCAAATGCTAGGAGTGTTTTCAGACGTTTTAAATTTCTAAACCGCTGTTTAAGCATGTAAATTCTCTAATTTCTTATAACTTATCTACCAAGGTTAACACCAAACAATATGAGGCAGCTGAAGAGGGTTGGGGTTATGGTCTCTGGTCTTGACACAGGTTTTATATGTTCCCTCTTCCATAAAAACAGCTATGCTACCTGTTCCCTGATCTGTGGTTGGTGGCGAGACTTCACCACACCAGATACTTCCTGAATTATTTAGTTCTGATTTTTTCATTCAGAAACTGGCTTCTCTTCTAGTGGTGGCTAGCCTCTAGAACCAGTTATGACTTTCAAAATTCATCATCAAAATTAAAATTTTCTACTCTTTGAAAGACATGTTATGCCCTAGCCAGTTTTGCTCAGTGGGTAGAACCTCAGCCTGTGGACTGAAGGGTCCTGGGTTTGATTCCAGTCAAGGGCACATGCCCAGGTTGCAGGCTCAGTCCCCAGTGGGGCATGCAGGAGGCAGCTGATCAATGATTCTCTCTCATCATTGATGTTTCTATCTCTCTCTCCCTCTCCCTTTTTCTCTGAAATCAATAAAAATTTTAAAAAGAAAGACATGTTAGAAGAATGAAATGAAAAAGCACTAATTGAGAGAAAAATTAGCAAAGTATATATCTGATAAAGGACTTGTATCTAGACTATATTAAGAATTGAACCCGTTACTGAAAAGAACAACCCATTTTTTTTTAAATAGGCAGAAGATTTAAACAGACACTTCACCAATGAAGATGTACTGATGCAAACAAGCACAGGAAGGATGCTAACATCACTAACCATTCGGGAAAAGTAAATTAAAATCACAATGAGATACCAGTTCACGTCTGACAGAATGGCTAAAATTTGAAAGACTGACCAAACAAGTGTTGACAAGGACATGGAGTAACTGAAATTCTCATTCACTGTTGGTGAGATTATAAAATGATATAACCACTTTGAAAAACAGTTTAGCAATTTCATAAAAAGTTTAAGATAAGTCCCTGGTTAGAGCATCAGCCTGTGCACCAAAGGGTTCAGTGTTTCATTCCCAGTCAAGATCATGTACCTGGGTTGCAGATTCAAACCCTGGTCCTCGTTGAGGTGTGAGCGAGAGGCAACAAATCAATGTGTCTTCCTCACATCAATGTTTCTCTCCTCCCTCCCGCTCTCCTCCTCCTCCTCCATCTTCCCTCCCTTCCACTCTCTCTAAAATGTTGTAAATGTTTCCCTCCACGTCCCGCGTGGTTCAGGGTTCAGGATCTGGAAGAGGAGCCGCACACAAATGAAAGAGAAGAGACAAGAGATAATTTGGAAATATTGGGGGGCCAGGCGGGTAAGTCAAACTCAAGAGGAAGGACTTCCACTGGTGCTCAGGCCTCCCACTGTCTGGTGGGGAAGTTGCTTCAGCTACCATTGTCTGGATTAACAGTGGGTGCAGGGCTCTGATCTTTGCTAGGGCTTCAGGGGTCACCAGCCTGATTTTATTCCTTGTCCACACCTCTCTGCTAGTGAAGACAATAGGCGGTTTCCCACACTAAAAATCAATGGAAAAAATATCTTTGATGCCAGGCCAGTGTTGCTCAGTGGTTGACCATCAACCTAAGAACTGGGAAGTCATGGCTGATTCCCAGTCAGGTCACATGCCCAGGTTTTAGACTTGATCGCTGGTGGGAAGGCATGCAGGAGGCGGACAATCAATGATTCTCTCTCATCACTGATATTTCTATCTCTCTAGCCATCCCCCTTCCTCTCTCTCTAAAAAGCAATAAAAACATAGTATATAT
>NW_006283544.1:1745552-1747832 GCF_000327345.1 Myotis davidii
TATATATGTATGTATATATATATAGATATATACACCCTGGAGTGAGTATTAACAACAACAAAAAGTTTACCATATGATTCAGCCATTTCATACCTACATATTTACCCAAGAGAAAAGAAAGCTTATGTTGATGCAAAGACTTTTACTCAAATGTTCATAGCAGCTTTATTTATAATAGACCAAAACTAGAACCAACCAAATGTCTATCAACAGGTGCATGAATAAACAAACTGCTCTATCCATATAATGGGATACTATTCAGCAATGAAAGCAATGAAATATTGATACAGGAAATATCAGAATAATTATATAGTATATATTCAAAATAATTAAAAGAAGCTAGACACAATGAGTACATATAGTATAATTTTATTTATAATAAAATTCTTAAAAACGCGAAATAAATTGCAGTGACAGCAGATCTGTGGTTGCTTGGGAGAGGAAATGGGACAAGAGGGTCAGAGGAAGGAATGTTAAGGGAACATGAGACTTTTGGGGTGATAAGCATGTTCACTATCTTGATTGTGGAAACAGTTTTACAGGTATATACATATGTCAAAATTTATCATATTGTATGCTTTTATAGGTGCAGTTTTGCCCTGACTGGTTTGGCTCAGTGGATAGAGCATCGGCCTGAGGACTGAAAAGTCCCAGGTTCAATTCCGGTCAAGGGCATGTACCTTGGTTGCGGGCATATCCCCAGTAGCGGGGGTGCAGGAGGCAACTGATCGATGTTTCTCTCTCATCAATGTTTCTGACTATTTCTCTCCCTTCCTCTCTGTAAGAAATCAATAAAATATATTTTTTTAAAAAATAAATAAATAGAAATAAATAGGTGCAGTTTTTTGTGTATCCATTATACCTCAATAAAGCTGCTTAAAAGAATCCATCACAACAAAAACAGGATGCATGTGGGACCTCTATTAGTTGGTTCATCCAGAGAACAGCCTAGAATCATTCTTGAAGGAGTCTGTAGTAGAGGAGAGATAGAAAGATAGCTTTTGGCACACACTGTTTCATTAATGTGGAGCCAAGACTGTCGGTAAGGGAAGCTCAAGGAATGACACAACTGTGACCATTAACAGTGACCCATCCCAAGGTCTCTTTCTGGGCCTTCTTGTGTATGGAAAGTGAGGAAGAATAAAAGGTTGTTGGCTCAACTCTCAAATAGCAAATTAAAATTATTATTTAACATTTCTACCCTTGATTGTCTATAAACACAAACATCTATTCAATATTCTTGGTAAGGTTTAAAGCAGTGTAACCAATGTATAGTCCATGCAAAAATAATAATAATAATAAAATTAAATTAAAGAAGTTCATTACCACCAAAACAGAACTGCAAAAAGTTAAGGGGGCCTTCATTTAAAAAAAAAAAAAGAGCGAGAGGAACATAGGGAGATATAATAAAATGGCAATAAATAAATGCATATGATAATAACTTTAAATGTAAATGGATTAAATGCTCCAATAAAAAGATGTAGTGTAGCTGAATGGATAAAAAACACACAGCCCTAGCCAGGTAGCTCAGTTGGTTAGAGCATCGTCCCAATACACCAAAGTTGGGATTCATTCCCACGCCAGGGTACATAGAGGAACCAATGAGTGAATAAATAATGAATTGATCTCACTCTCTCAAAATCTATAATAATAAAAGCATAATATGCTAATTAGACCAGACAACCTTCCGGATGAAACCAGGCCTTCGAGGGCTGAGGCAGCCACCATGGCTGCGAGGGCCAAGCCCCTTGCACAAATTTCATGCATCAGGCCTCTAGTCAATACAATAAAAAAGCAGTATGTAAACTTAAAAAGTAAAGAAAGACAAGAAAACATGACCCACATATATGCTGTCTACAGCAGGCCTATCTCAGAACAAAAGATACACACAGAGTGAAAGTAAAAGGATAGGAAAAGATATTTCATGCAAATGGAAATGGAAAAAAAAAATCTGGGGTAGAGTGGTGAAAGCGGGGAGAAACCAAGATGGCGCCATAGGTTAACGCCAGAGATTGCTGCCTCAAACAACCAATTCAAATTACACCTAAAAGTCGGAACGGACACCATCCAGAACCACAGGAGGGCTGGCTGAGTGGAAATTCTACAACTAGGAGTAAAGAGAATATCATATCCAGACTCAGAGGAGGCAGTGCTGAAGTGAAATTCTCAGGTGAGGAGTGCGCGCGGAACGGGCTGGCGGCGTGGAGGGCGCGGTTGTTTACAATCGGGAGGGAGCTTCAGACTCTGAGCTCCAGATCCGGGCGAGTCGCTAGGGAGACC
>NW_006283544.1:1749080-1780978 GCF_000327345.1 Myotis davidii
GGGGGGGGGTGAGGGCATGAGCGGAGGGGGGATGTGGTGACAGGGACACATATGTAATATCTTAATCAATAAAAAACATATTAAAAAGCAAAAAAAAAAATCTGGGGTAGCAATACTTATATCAGACAAAAGAGAGACTTCAAAACAAAGGCCATAAGAGGCAAAGGAGGACATTACATAATACTAAAGGGATCAATCCAACAAGAGCATATAACCCTTGGAAATGTACATGTACCAAATTAGGAGCACCTGAGTCAGTGATTCTCAACCTTCTGGCCCTTTAAATACAGTTCCTCATGTTGTGACCCAACCATAAAATTATTTTCATTGCTACTTCATAACTGTAATGTTGCTACTGTTATGAATCGTAATGTAAATATCTGATATGTAGGATGGTCTTAGGCGACCCCTGTGAAAGGGTCGTTCGACCGCTAATGGGGCCATGACCCACAGGTTGAGAACCGATGACCTAAGTATATATAGAAAATCCTGGTGAATATAAAAGGAGAGATCGACAGTAATACAGTCATAGTAGGAAATCTTGACACCCCACTGAAATCAATGGATAGATCTTCCAGACAAAAAAATCAACAAGGCAACAGCAATCTTACACAACACACTGGACCTGATGGATTTAGTTGATATTTAGAGAATATTTCATCCCAAAGCAGCAGTATATATAATCTTTTCAAGTGCATATGGAACATTCTTTAGGGTAGACCACATGTTAGGAAACAAAACAAGTCTTAATAAATTCAAGAAGATTGAAATCATATCAAGCATCTTCTCTGACCACAATAGTATAAAACTAGAAATCAATTACAATTTTAAAAAAATGAAAACACTCCAAACACATGGAGGCTAAACAACATGTTATTAACCAATAAAAATGAACCCCAAATGTATGGGACACAATGAAAGCAGTTCTGAGAGGGAAATTCATAGCATTACAGGCCTACCTCAAAAAGCAAGAAAAGTCTCAAATAAACAATCTGACCCTCCACCTAACAGAACTAGAAAAAGAATAACACCCTGGCTGAAATAGCTCAGTGGTTGAGCATTGACCTATGAACCAGGAGGTTATGGTTCAATTCCTGGTCAGGGCACATGCCGGGGTTGTGGGCTCCATCCCCAGTGTGGGTGTGTAGGAGGCAGCCGATCAATGATTCTCTCTCATCATTGATGTTTCTATCTTTCTCTCCCTCTCCTTTGCTCCCTGAAATCAATTTAAACAAAATTTTAAAAAGAAAAGAAAAAGAATAACAAAGTCCAGAGTAAGGTGGGACGATCAATCAGGGGTGCCGCAATTGCCCCAAAGAGAGAGGTCCAGACCACTGACCAGTGGGCTGCACTGGGTGGGCAGGGCCTACCTCTTTGGGGTGATCGATGCCCCAAAGAGGGAGGCCCACGCTACCCTGTGGCAGCACTGTGGTGGGTGAGCGGGGCCTCCCTCTGCAGGGTTCCCAGATTGTGAGAGGGTGCAGGCTGGGCTGAGGGACCCTCGCCCCACTCCCCCAGTGCAAGAATTTTGTGCACCAGACCTCTAGTGTTGAATAAGAGTAGTGAAAGCAGACATTCCTGTCTTGTTCTTGATCTTAAGGGGAACTAACAAACAAAATAAAAACAAACTCATAGATACAAAGAATAGACAGACAGCTCTTAGAGGGGAGGGAGCTTGGGGGGCTGGGTGAAAAAGGTGAAGGGATTAAGAAAAGAAACAGACACAGACAACAGTATGATGATTGCCAGAGGGGAAGTGGGGTGGGGAGGGGGAAGAAGGCAAAATGCGATAAATAGTGGCAAAGAGACTTGACTTTGAGTAGTGAGTGCACTATGCAGTGTGCAAATGATGTGCTACTGAGTTGTACACTTGAAACTTGTATTAACCTATGTCATACCAATAGATTCAATTTTTAAAAAAGTGTAGTCCATGGAATTGCACTGGTGTGTGATAATACCAATGCAAATATTCAGAATAAACACTCAGAAATTTATATAAAAATTTCACAAAGTAATTTTATGTCTATCACATCTAATAGTAAAAATTTTTGGCTGTTACTTCATATACCTTTATTTCATTTTTCTATTAAATATTTAACATTTTCTTGAAAAGTTTTTTTATTAATATTCCAGTCCTCTCATTTTTGTCTTTTTATTTTTAAATAATCAGTCTACAATACAGTGTGGAGCAAAAGTAGGTTTACAGTTGCTCATGTGAAAAATAATACAATGATTAATAATCAATAATATAAGAATAGGCTACATCATGAAAAATGGTTAATGGTGTGAAAAAATTATGACCTAAGTAGAAAAAGAAAAGAAGAATACAGAAGAGAATGTAAAGCATAGCCCCTGAGATTGCAAAATGGATTTTTGAATGGCAGTACATAGTTTATCTCTGAATGGTGCCTAGAGTAGGAGAGTACTAGGTTAGTCTCTGAAAAATACATGTTAGAACAATATGAATTTATTTTATTCTTTCAGCTTAACTACATTTTCTACAATGAACATGCAATATTTTGAAATGTGAAAATTTAATGAATAGTATCACTTTTTCTTTGGGGGTGGGGGAGGTTATAGGCTTATTGTAAGGAAGAATTAAGCCCATGTTTTGTTCTTTGTCTGCATTATTCCATTCAGTTTAGGTTATTAGATCATCATTAACTTTTCCATAAGGAAAGGAATAATATATTTTAAAAATCACGTTTAAGTTGTTTTTAATGTAACAATATTTTCATATATTTTACAGATAAAATATCTGAAAAATTAGCAGCAGAACCTCTGCTTCTGGGTCATAAATGGTGTTCATTGTACACAGGCAAATTCTAAATAATTAAGTAGTATTAAATAATGAAAACAATAGAGAGAGAGGCTATACTTATGAGTGACAACGCTATCAGTCAAATTTCCATAATAACTAACATTTTACTGTGGGCTGTGTGCAAATGATGTGAACATAACATTTATGTCTGAAATAAAACTCTTCAATTGTTTTACTGGGGGGAAAAAAAAGGCTGGAGGAAGAAAACATCTAATTTTAATGTAACACTAAATCCAAAGGCAGTACAGCTGTTTGGTTGTGGTTGTTTAGCTCAGCTGTTTTATTCTGAGAAAAGCGCAGCTGCCTTTTGATGTCTGTTATTCAAGACTGTTCTTCAGAGGAATTAAATGGATGAGCGCTCATAGACCACTGGGGGTTCAGCTTCCTCTCTTACTGCAGTGCCATTTCTTGGTGCGGTTCTTCATGTTTCAACATCGGCTAATGCAAGTTCCTTCCCTTGTACCTTGCCTTTCCCTCCAGAATTCTGCTCCTAAGAGCAGCACTGTTGGTGGAAGAGTAAATTCAAGGGCAATTTTTGAAAAGCTACTCAGATTTAAAATGCTATCTGGATGATATTAAGAAATGATTAATTTTGATGTATGAAATGACAGTGCATGGTTGTTTTTTTTAATAACCGTTAAGTGCTACATACTGAAGTAGTTACAAATGAAATGATACGTCTCACATTTGCTTTGAAATAATCAAGGGGATTATTCTTTCAAAGGGAGGAAGACAGGGAAAGGGTGGGAGTATAGGTAAATTAAGGTTGGCTGTGAGTTGATAATTGTGAAAACTAGATAGGGGGGTGAGGGAGTGTGCATTACATTGTCCTCTCCACTTTTCTATTTGTTGGAAAATTTCCATAATAAAAAGGTTTTTAATTTGATAAATTAAAACGACACAAACATAAGCATTACATGAAATGACTCTTCAGTTCCACATCCACAGATCTATCCTACAAGAAACACTCGTCCACATGCACGCACTTATGTGGAAAGTTGTTTCCTTTGACACTGTTTGGAGTAACAAATCATTGGAAACTGCATTCTTGTTCAACAATGAGGAATGGTTAAAATGAACTGTAACTTATTCCACTGTTTTTATGCCCTCTTCCCCCAATGTAGAGTTCGTTAATATCGGGTAATGTTATGTTAATAAAAGAAGATCCTACTTCTAAGGACCCTGAATGACATTCCAAGGAGGAAATCCCGACTGAATGGAAGTCTGGCAGTTCGCTGAGTGAGAGCCGTTGAGCACGGTGCTAAGGCCCTAAAGGGGGAGCAGTATCTACCTGGAAATCAGATGGGTAGCTACGCTCACAGCCTTGGTGACTCAGAACAAGAGAGTGCTGACGAACACATGGTGATGTCACCATTTCCTGCCGCAGGACGTCTCCAAGAGGAGGAGTGGACAGCAGGTAGAAAAGATCAAAGGCCGGGAACATCCCCCTCCTCCCCGTTATTCTTGTCTCCTTTTAGATATAATCTCAAGGAATGCACTTGTCATTCTGTTCCTACAGCGCCCGTATTCTCCGGCTTGGATGAGATTTTTTTTCAAGTCAGCAGACAAAGCACTCCTTTGGGGCCCACCCAAGCTCTGGGGTCTGTTCCTACACAGGACAGCTCTGATCCTCCACAGTTTTTTCCAAGGCACAGTCAGGATCCGAGCTTCTCTCTAAACAGATTAATCCATTTACCAGCTTCTTATCAGGGCTCACCTGCTACTCTCAGCAGGCCCAGGCATGCTGCACCCGAAACCACTGACTCCTGCCCCAAGGGGAGGGTGGGAAGCCCTCTAGAAGAGCTGACAGTTACCTCATGTCCAGTTTCCCTAATTCCTCAACTCTGATAGGCCACCCTATGCTTAGAGTGAGTCTCCTGACTTGAGACAGGTATGCTATTGTGGAGTCCAGAGGTGAAATCAGAACACCCATCCCTGTGTCTTGCTATGTTTCTATGAGGAAAAACAAGTCAGTTAACCTTCATTTTCCTCATGTACAAAAGTGGTACAATAATAAGCACATTATAGGATTAATGTGTGTTAACGGACCGAGGGCAGTACCCTGGCGCATAATATATGTTGGTTATGTATGACAAACTGCCTGGTTTTCAACACATTCCCTGGCTATGGCTGTAACCATCAGGCTTACAATATTGTGTCTAATCAACTGATTAATTTGGGTTCGATTCCCAGTCAAGGGCACGTACCTGGGTTGCAGGTTCAACCCCGATTCAGTCAGGGCATGTGAGGGAGGCAATCAATTGATGTTTTTCTCTCACATGGATGCTTTTCTCTCTCTCTCTCTCTCTCTCTCTCTCTCTCTCTCTCTCTCTCTCTCTCTCTCTCTCTCTCTCTCTCTCTCTCTCTCTCTCTCTCTCTCTCTCTCTCTCTCTCTCTCTCTCTCTCTCTCTCTCTCCCTTCTACTTTCTCTTAAAAAAAAATCAATGGAAAAATATCCTTGGGTGAGGATTAACAACAACAAAAAAAGGGGGAAATATCTCCTTGTAGCTTCTCAGTCTGTTAACATTTGGTGTGACAGTTGACAAAGTAGATTTAGGTCCACCATTTTGCTATTTGTCTGTCCCCACTCTTTGTTGTTGTTGTTCCTCTGTTCCTACTTTCCTGCCTTCTTTCTAATTATTTGGGAAAAAATGTTTAGAACTCTAATTTAATTTACCTACCATTTTTGGTTTGTTTGTTTGTTTTTTAGCTATATCTCAATTTTCTTACTGGTTACTTTAGGGATTACAGTATACAGCTTTAACTTTTCACAATCCAGAGTTAATATTGTGCTACTTCATGTAAAATGCAGAAACCCTGTAATCATGTAAGTCCTTTTTGCTATAATTGCCAAATGTATTACATCTCTGTTACAAGTTCCATAAGACCATGAAATCATTTTTGCTCTAAATACATGAAATGTAAAGAAATTAGCAGGGAAAAAATTACATTTGCAAAATACCTCTAATTTTCTTAAAAGAAAATCTCCGTAGTAAATTGCCTAGAAGATCTAAGCACTTTATACCTAACATTATAATATTCAGTTCCTTCTTATTTTCTCCAAGGAAGGGGCTTTACTTTTCATTTGGCTCATTTTTCATTTTCAAACCTAGCTTATCTGAAGCCATTCCAGAATTATAAGCAGTTTTTAAAAACATAGTATTAAACAAAATCTTTCCATTTGTTTAACTTTGGGCCAAAACATTAACATTGCCACTAATTTCATAAGAATCACATTGTCGAGGCAAGAAACTAACACATCTTTCAACAAATAAATACCTTACATTCTGATAGGTATGTGTCCCAATTATGCCCCAATCAATTAATTATCTGCCTAGATTTAGTGGGGCATACGCAGGTGACCAGGGGTCAGCAATAACGGCCTATCCCCTGGTACTTCAATGTCTCTAGACCATGGTTCTCAACCTTGGCTGCATTAGAATCACCTGGGAATCTTTTTAAACTCCTGATTTCTGGGCCTCATCCTCCGGAAATTCTGTTTGTTACTAATGTTGTGGCCCCACCCCATAACAAAGAAACAATTTCCGGAGGATGAGGCCCGAAAATCAGGATTTTAAAAAGATTCGCAGGTGATTCTAATGTGCAGCCAAGGTTGAGAACCACTGGTCTAGACCCTTGAGCCGAACCGGAACACATGAACACACAAGACAGAATTAGTATGCAATCACACAAGGTCTATTTACCTATTCCTAGTGGGTCCTAGGCTCCAGCAAAGGCCACCCGGTGATGCACACCGAAAGACGGACAACGAAGACGGGGACAGACAGGCGGCCGCAGTTGGTTCAGGCTTGCACAGCAGAGCAGTCAGTCCGGGGCTTGTCTCACGGAGCGACACGGAGTCCTCCTCTCATCAGGCAGGAGACCTCGACTGAAGACGGTCGGGTGCTTATATAGCTGGTAGTAAACAACTTGTGTCTTATCGTGTGGGCCAGACGGTGTGCCTTATGCTAGGAGCAGGGCGTTTACACTTTAGGGGCTTAGGGCGTTTACATCAAGATATTGGGACGTCCACCATGTTTATTACATTTTGGAAGTTACAGAGTATTGGGGTCTCCACACAGCAAACATTTCACACATTAGAGAAGTTTCCGTATGACCCTAATATTATAACAGTATGAGAGACGATCTCTGTGGTTCTATTGGCCCTTTCCATTTTGTAATAACCTGCTCATCATTTGGTAGATATTTTTACAGTGACCAAAACAGCATTTAATACATCCAGCATGAATCTCCAAGGATGCTACAGTTATAAATGTAGGTAATTAAAACTTCTATTTCTGTTTCTGTAGAATTTGTGAAGTATTGTGGGGGAAGCAGGTTAGGGAACTAGAGACTTTCCTGAGTCGCTATTACAGTGATGACCAAGGTAATCTGGTACTGCAATCCTATAAAACCTCGGCCTGTCCACCGCCTCCTATACGCCTTGTGAAAGGCGAAAGAAGACAGGTCGCTGAGGCGCTCCTGGCTAATTCACCTGGAGAAGGGTAAGTGCAAAGGAATTCAGAACCCAGAGGCAATTAAAACTCCAAGAGGAATCGCTAACATTTCAACAATACTTACATTTGCAACAATATTTACCTTTGCAAAGCCTTTTGTGTTTGACAGGAAATCATTGTGGTTGTGCTAGTTTTTCGTTTATTGTTTTGTGTCATTTTTAAGAGAGCTCTATAAACCATAGAAAATAAAACAAAGACAGATAAATTACATCAGTGGTTCTCAACCTTCTGGCCCTTTAAATACAGTTCCTCATGTTGTGACCCAACCATAAAATTATTTTCGTTGCTACTTCATAACTATAATGTTGCTACTGTTATGAATTGTAATGTAACTATCTGATATGCAGGATGGTCTTAGGCGACCCCTGTGAAAGGGTCGTTCGACCGCTAAAGGGGTCGTGACCCACAGGTTGAGAACCGCTGAATTACATCTACACACACCTCCAAGAATTTACAATATTAGTTATCATGCTTTATATTTGTGAAAGTCATTTTTTTTATTTTAAACCTTAAGGTTTGGACAGTGTTTTTAAGCAAAAGGTAATTTTTTTTGTTTGCAATTCAATTGAGCATGCTTTTCTTTAAAAGCAAATTTCCCTATCCCTTTAGACACACAGAAAATTAGCAATACATATCATGTTTTTATTTCAGTGTCTCTGCAGTAGACATAGGACAAGATACTAATCTAATTCACAGTGGTACAGTGATGATGAATTATTGATTATTTTCAAAGAGTTGTGCCTTCTTAGATAACATTTTCTATGTAAACACAAAGTGTATTATTTCCTTTGTTCATTTTAGGGTGAAAAAGAAATAAATATCACTTTATGTTTTTTTTTTTAATCTTTGTATCTTTCAAAAACATAAGAAATTGATGTACTTAGCAAAGTAAGTTCATTTAAATCCAAAAGATTTCGAAGGTGGCCTTGAATCCTATCATGTTGATCCCAGTATACCCATCTTTTTTTAGCAGAGTGATACTCTCGAATATTGCAATTTGTAATATTGCAATAGTCAATATTGTAAAATCCTGCAATTTATAATAGTCAAACTTTAAAATGCTCTTATTCTGCTTTCAAGAATTTTCCTACTATAACACAAAACAACAGACTTTTAATAATTTCTGGTGAGAACTCATGACCAGTGTTTTTACTTTTTAATCAGAGTTAGATCATACCTAATATTTCTTCTATCTTTATGAGGTAGTTTTACATAGTTCTTTATTTAGTTAACACATATTTATGGAGCATTTACTATGTGCCAAGCCCAAAATTTAGAAACAGAGAAAAGTGGTTCATTTGTGCCTTTTTAAAAGATAACATCTTGTATATTTCTGTACTTTATAAACCATAGACCTCAATACAGACGGCCAGTGAATAAAGTTGTTTTGTTCAATGTCGTTTCATTATAATGTTGATGGGGCAGGGGGCAGGGAATTGATTCCCAAGGCCAGGGCCACTGTCTGTCTGCACATTCCTCCCGGGTTTGCTGGGTTTTCTCTGGCTCCTTCCGTTTACTCCCACATCCAAAAGATGTGCACGATAAGTGAAATGGCGATCTTACTTGTCCCAGGCTGATGGTGGGTGTGGGTGAAATGCACCCTGTGATGGAAGGGCGTCCGGTCCATGGTGGGTGCCCACCTTGTGCCCTGAGTTGCTGGAATAGGCTTTGGCCACTCACAACGATGAACTGGGATAAGCAGGTTGGAAATTAAGGATCTTCTCTGTCTTTAATGTCGACACATTTATAGAGTATTTCATAGCTCACATTTATTTCAATGTTTCCTATTAGAAGTGTTTGGGATCCTTATTAGAAGTTTGGTAACAATTTTGTGAACAGACATACGCTGCAGGAACTTACCTCTATTTTGTATCAATTAGCCTCGGGAAAAATTGGTTTCGTTGTACCTCATTTCGCTGAAAGTCTATAGAGCACTATAACACTGAGGACCTACTGTATTAGTTCCCAAAGCACATTGCTTTTAAACCCTAAATACCATTGTACCTGACTCTTAAACCTACACTTCTCCAGTTTTCACCTGTGCTGTGCGCTGATCTTCATGTTAGAAACTGAGCCTGTTCTTATACAAACTGTCAAAGGTGATATGATGCCAGGGGAGGTACAGTGTTGACCGTGGCAAATTATCCAGCAATTTTCAAGAGAACTATGGGGTTTGCATTTAACTCTTTATGGGCCTATTGGCCTTCTTCCCCTCCTCTTCGTCCTTCTGTTTGTTTTTATTGAAATTATAAACACGTGTGGTTTAAAAAGGTAAATACCTCTACAAAGCTTTTTAATATAAAATCAACAATCCCACCCTCCTTCTACTATTACTCTATCCCTAGAGACATCCACATTCAACTATTGTAGCCTTTCTTCAGTGTTTACCTCCATATTTCTACATAACACCTAGCATTGTCATCTCTTCAGTTGTACAACTTTTTGTTTTACATGGAATAATTTCGAGTTTGTGTGTGTTTGTGTGTGAGTGATTTTTTTTGTTTTGGTTGGATTTCCATACATAAATCTATAACACCCCAAATATTCACCAGTTGTCTAAATCAGGGGTCAGAAACTTTTTTTTATAAAAGAGACCGATTGTGAATATTTTAGGCTTTGTGGGTCATATACAGTTTCTGCTGCATATTTTTTTCCAACTTTTTAAAAATGTAAAAACCTCTCATAACTCACAGGCAGGAAGTTTCAGGCCTTGGGTTATTTCTGGACTTTGGGCTACAGTTTGCCAACTGTAGTCTAAATCGTCTTGAAAGACATTCAGATGTATCAGGTATTCCATCAATTTCATAATCTTGAAGAAGATTCTTCTATAGATTAAAATTTTTTTTTATTATTTCAGAGAGGAAGGGAGAAGGAGAGAGAGATAGAAACATCAGTGATTAGAGAGAATCATTGGTCAGTTGCCTTCTGCATGACCTGTACTGGGGATTGAGCCGGCAACACGGGCATGTGCCCTGATGGGGAATTGAACCATGACCTCTTGATTCATGGGTCTCTGCTCAACCACCGAGCAACCGGCCAGGCAAGATTCTTCTAGAGGTTTTTAACTTGTTCTAGCCTGAACTGGTTGCCCTTGATTCCTAGAGTACACTGTCTTCTTTATTCTGCTCTGACCATTATCCTGAAGATTCAGCTTCACCTCTCATCTGTGCAGGGTTCCATCTCCATTAACCAATGTCTTTCTCTTTCTTGATTTATTCCCTCATTCTGGTGAAGTGCAGGCTTCAGTAGCTTTGTGAGAGGTAAAAAAGTAAAAATTTTGAGACCTTGCATGTTAAAAAGAGTCTTATTCTTTCCTCACACTTGATTGACATAATGTGGCTGGGTATAAAATTACAGATTAAGCATCATTTTTCTTGAAAATCCTATAGGTATTTCTCCACTGTCTTCTAGATCTCGGTGTCACTAGTGAAAAGTCTGAAGCAATTGAGCTTTTATTCTTCTTTTGGAGTGGAGACTAGTTGATGATTCCCTAGTCACAGTGTGTATGTGTTGGAGTGTGTTGGTGGGAGAGGTGGCAGGGAGGGGGAAGAGGGAGGAAAACTAAGGTATTAAAAACTTCTTAGACAAATTGTTCTAAAAAATTGTAGTTTGTCTCCACTTCTAGAAGTACTTGATGCTACAAATTCTTGAGATCTTTTGGGATATCTGTGGGAGTTAGAATTAGGTTATTTCCTGGTTTTCTCCACTACTGTTCTAGGATTCTGCTTTTTCAATTCCGCTCAGTTTGTTGCCTCTTCTATTTAGCTCTTTCCAGGTCCCACAAATCTGTTGGTGTTTCTATTTTTCTGTGCTCCTCACAGGTTTATGCCTTGTAAGTGGCAGTGGTGGGGAAACCCTTTCATTTCAGTTGGGTTTTAGGAAGCTGCAAAATTAGATGCATGTAATCTAACATTTTTACCTAGAAGTTTATATGTGCTTCTTAGTTTTCCATTCCTTTCATATATATCATCATTCAAATGTCTTTGACTTTCAAATAGCATTAACCTTTTTACCTTTATATTCAAGAATATTACCATTTCTATAGCTCCAAATGCTTTCATGGGTGATATGCACTAAGAAGAATAAAGATTGCTGGTTTACAAAAAAAATTCTGAGTTTTCATGTAACAAACTCTTTCAATCACAAATAGCTCTCATGATTATATATATATAATAGTCACCGTGAAGGTAATTGTCAGGTTTTGTCACCTGAACACTGGTATGGTAAAAAAAAAAAAAGTTTCATGTTGATTAGTTTAACACTGCAGTGAAGAATCTAACCAAAGACAGAATTTAGTTAACTTCAAAGTAGAGACCAGATTTAGTAATGGAGAGTAAAGCCCTTCTTTGTTATGTTATGGCCCACAAGTTAATCCAGAAAGCTCTGGTGGGCTTAGTTGCAGATAGGAAAAGGAATCAAACTAGATTTTGAGGAACATTTTTATGTAGGCAGGCCAAGTCATGCTTATCTGGGATTCTCTAATTGAATGCCATGAAATGATGCACTTACCACAAGCTGCAACAGCAGAATTTAAATGACAAAATGAAGCAAAACAAAAAACAAGATAACTGGGAAGTGGAGATGAAAACTTAATTGAACGAAACTCAGAGCATTACTTACCTGAAATCAAGCCACAAGATTGCCTTCTGGTCAATTGGAACCTGATATATTATCAATTTTCATCTAGTTGGAATAGCTTGTTTATCCCGAGATTGGTCAGAATATGTTTGAAACCAAATATTCATTTAATGGATGCACTAATAATCAGCAATTAAATTATTTGCAGAGTTGAAGGGTATTAGTCATAGTTGTCTAAAATAATTTTCCCTTGAAAACACCCTAATTATGTTTAAAAATTCACAAGGCATTACCTGTTTGCTCACCTTATAATCTGTTTCATAGTCACACACCTGATCAACAATCTAACACCAACATTATAGCAACAATGCTATAGTGTTGCTATAGCGAAGAGGAAAGTTGGCGATAATTAGATTGATTCCATTCCTACAGGGCTTAAGCCATTTCATACAGCACCATAATTATTTTTGACATCTACTTTATCAATAAGAGCAAGAAATACAAAGACAATCTAAGAAGTGATGTTTCTTCCAAGGAGTTGACAATCTCAGGAGGAAAAAAACACATATATGCATAATCCATGGACACAGACAATAATATGGTGAAGGTGGGGGGGTGGGGCAGGTGCAGAGTGGAGAGGGTCAATGGGGGGGGAGGCAGAGGGGACATCTGTAATACTTTAAACAATAAAGATAAATTAAAAAGAAAAAAAACCACAAGAAATACACTTATGTTAGAAAATAATTCAAATGCTAAATTATCATGTCTCCAAATACAAAAGAAGTTCCAATGAGTGTGGTTAATAAAGATGGAGAGTCTGAAAGGAGTTTTAGCAGACAAGGATTCGAGCAGGTAGCAGATAAGAAAGGAGTTAGGGGAGCCCACAGAAGTGAGGGAACTAGGACTCGAAACATTTGTGCTCTGTAACCTGGGGTAAAATAGTATTTAAGTTTTAGGAAGATTAATACAATTAAGTGCTGGGAACCAAAATAAGAGTGAAAGTTTCTACTCACAAGAAAATTTCATAATTCATAGAATTATCAATTACAACTGAATACTGATAGATACACCCCTGATTTGTTACTGGACATATATAAGGAGTTGCTCAAAAAAAACTATAGCCTCCCTAGTTCAATTTCTAGAAATAAATTTAAGCCAAAAAAAAAAAAAATTAGAAAAGTTTTTCTCCCAATGAGAAATTCTGGCTAGGGAGTGATTTGTATTATATTCTCAAACTGGATATTAACTTGAATGACAGGGAAGAATGAGGACTCAAGAGGCTAAATATACAATAGCTAAGATTTGGAAACGGTGTAAGTGCCCATCAGCAGATGGATTAAAAAACTGTGGTACATCTACACAATGGAATACGATGCTGCTGTAAAAAAGAAGGAACTCTTACCATTTGCAATGGCATGGATGGCCCTGAAGATCATTATGCTAAGCAGAATAAGCCAGTTGGAGAAGAGGACTCAAGAGGCTAAATATACAATAGCTAAGATTTGGAAACGGTGTAAGTGCCCATCAGCAGATGGATTAAAAAACTGTGGTACATCTACACAATGGAATACGATGCTGCTGTAAAAAAGAAGGAACTCTTACCATTTGCAATGGCATGGATGGCCCTGAAGATCATTATGCTAAGCAGAATAAGCCAGTTGGAGAAAGATAAATATATCAGAGCATAACCAATGCACACAGAGAGTAGGGGGGTGAGGGTAGGTGCTTGGTTGTGGAAGTAGCCAGGGAGAGGTCAATGGGGGAAAAGAAGACATATGTACTACTTTAAACAATAAAGAATTTAAATTAAAACAAACAAAAAGAGGCTGGATAAACTTATGATGCCATACTATATAACTGAAATTTCCCTTCAGCTCTAACATCAGAGATATTCCCATTTATTGAAAATATATAAAATATATAATAATCATACTGATTCTTTGCTTTTCTAAAAATAGTTTTTGCCCTAGCTGGTTTGGCTCAATGGATAGAGCGTTGGCCTGTGGACTGAAGGGTCCTGGGTTCAATTCCAGTCAAGGCCACATGCCTAGGTTTCAGGCTCGATCCCTAGTAGTGGGCATGCAGGAGGCAGCCGATCAATGATTCTCTCTTATCACTGATGTTTCTATCTCTCTCTCCCTCTCCCTTACTCTCTGAAGTTAATAAAATATATTTAAAAAAACAATAAAAAGTTTACTCTAAAAGTTTAGATTTATAGAATTACTATAAAGATAAAATGGAATTCGTTATATCCCTCCCTATTCTCTATTCTCTATAACTAGAGGCCCAGTGCATTGGACATGCCTCTTGCAATCCGGGACCACTGGCCCCTAACCGCTCAAATGCCTGCCTGCCTAATCGCCCCTAACCACTCTCCCCTGCCTGCCTGATCGCCCCTAATTGCCTCTGCCTTGGCCCCCACCACCATGGCTTTGTCCAGAAGAATGCTTGGAAGGATGACTGGTCTAATTAACATATTATCCGTTTATTAGTATAAATAATAAAAGGGTAATATGCTAATTAGACTGGAAAGCCAAACAACCTTCCTGACATCATCTCGGATATCCTTCCAGATGAAGCTGCAGCAGCAGGGGCCGAGGCAGAGGTGGTTAGGGGAGATCAGGCAGGCAAGTGAGCAGTTAGGGGCAATCAGACAAGCGGTTAGGGGCGATGAGGCAGGCAGGCAGTTGAGCGGTTAGGAGCCAGTGGTCCTGGATTGCGAGAGGGAAGTCTGACTGCCAGCAGTTGGACAGCCCCCGAAAGGGTCCCAGATTGCCAGAGGGTGCAGACCAGGTGAGGGATCCTCCCCTCCCCCGCACTCCCCCAAGGACGAATTTCATGCACCAGGCCTCTAGTAGTTTATATTAGTGTGACGCATTTGTCGAAAGCAATGAACCAATATTAAAACATTAAATTCCAGCCCTGGACAGTTGCTCAGTGGATAGAACATCAGCTCACATACAGAAGGGTCGTGGGTTCAATTCCAGTTAAGGTGCGTACCTCAGTTCCCAGCCCTGGTCAGGCACATGCAGGAGGTAACCAATGTGTCTTGTCTCTCCCCCTCCCTTCCACTCTTTAAAAATCAATGGGAAAATATTCTCAGGTGATTAACAAAAAAAAAAAATAAACAAACATTAAATTCCTTATTTTAGTCACATTTTCTATTTTTCCCTAAAGTGTGTTTTCTGTGCCAGAACCCCATATAATTTACATTACACTTAGTTGTCATGTTTCCTTAAGCTTCTGTTGACAGCTTCTCTGGTTTTCCGTTTTTCATGATATGCACAGTTGAGTACTGCGTAGGTTTTGTTTTTATTAGAGAGGAGACATCAGTGGAGGAGGGGAGCACCCTGGAGATCGAGCCTGCAATCCAGGCATTTGCTCCGATTGGGAATAGAACCACATTTCGGCTCATGCGAACTGAGCTGAAACCAACTAAACCACACTGGCCAGAGACTGGGTAGGTATTTTGTAGCATGTCCCTTAATTGGGATTTGTCTTGTGTGATTCTCATCATTCAACTGGGATTACAAGTTTTTAGGAGGAAGACCAAAGTTCTGTTTTCATCACATCAAGTCAAAGGTACTAACCAGAAAAAAAATCAGCATTCATGAATTATGTATGCCTCCCTTTATACCTCTAATCATAGTTTAAAAACAAATTCCTCTTTTGCCTTAAACAAAGGTAGGTATTTGTTCAATGCAGAAACTTTTTTTTATTAACTGCCCTGATAGACCCTTTTAAACCAGCGGCCGCCAACCTTTCGGACCTCACAGACTACCAGTGGTCCGCGCGGGACCATTGGTTGGCGACAGCTGCTTTAAAGTTTTGGAAATGTAATTTGGTATTTTTGTTTTTCGAAATTTGCCAGTTTTGCTACTGTAGGTGAAGAAGGCACAACATGAATCTTTTAGGCACTTTTTATTTTCCAAAAAAAATTGTCATTAATATATAAACATCTCATTCTTTCAAAAAAATTCTACAACTATACAGCTGTTTGCTCCATTATTTGCATAGGAAATGACCACAATACAAAAATAAGAGGGGAAAAAGAAGCAAAACAGCAACCGATTTTAGCTTTTCATGTAGATAAGTTCCACGTATAAACATTTGAAGCCGCTTACAAAATATTTACACCACTTGTCATCTATTTACACGTTTTAAGAGCAACTTTTCTAACAAACAAAACTATAATTTATCAAGTTATGAAAATTTTCTAAAAAAACTTACTATATTAGCACAAAATAAATAAACAATATTTTAAAAACAAAATTAAAATTTCATTTCAATTAAGACCCCTTTTGGCATTTTGCTTATTTATTCGGCCCTTTGGTTAATAGCATCAGCATCACATTACTATTTTATGTTGCATATATGCAGTACTTGCTTCCTTAAGTTTTCAACATGTCATTTGTAATTAAAGGTAGACACTGAGTCAATATGAACAATAGATACACTAAACTGCACTGTAATTTAGGAAAAATTACTGTGTCACTGTATATTACATGCAAAATCCACTTAAACTGGCATTTAACCAACAGTACTGCATGAACAAATAACTGCATGATAAATTCAACGTTTTCATACATGAAAACTGCATCATAAATTCAACATTGCCATGTGAAAACTACATAAGTCCTCCGCCTGTAAAATGATACTGTTTAGCTTATTTTAAGAGGTTTAACTTTCATATATTGTAACTATCTTTAAGCTCTTGAGTTCACAATTCATATAAAACTCTTTCATATTTAAAATAAATCCCATTTTAATCAGTGCATTAAATCTGCTTTTTAAGTTCATTTGAATGATGATTATCTTTCCCCCTAAAGAAATGAATTTAATAGGTTTTTTAAGAGGTATCTTACAACAAAATTTAACTGTAAATGTATTCATGGTTATTTTCAAATTACTTATGATTTCTCCCCCAAAGAATCTTAGGAAACTTGTAATAAACCTATAAAGCTGATTTGCATATTTACAAAATTTTGAATAGCAAATATAGGCAACTCATAAAAAAAAAAAAAACAAAACAAACACTTATTTGTTCAATGGCTATTTGTGAATTGCCAGGTACGCTGTGTACACCTCTAAGGAATTATTCTATTATTGAAAACAACTTGATGTCAAGTAAAATCTTGACATACAATCCAGCCTTCTTCCTTCAGCCTGCCAACTGACTTGTTTACTAAACACAGTCACATTAAATGATGGTGCTTAGGTAAAAACGCTGCAAACACACATTGCACCCCCACCCCCCTACCCACGCTGAGATGCGCTGCCTGTCATGAGATGAAATCTGCTTGAGTAAAGCCATATACATTACAGCAAGCATTCCAGATTCCTAAAAGGACCAAACACTTTGGCATTAATACAATGTACTCCCTGTTTTTTCAAATATACAAAATATACATTTCCAGTTTTTTGCTTTTTCTTTTTATATATATATAGTTAAGTTTGTAGTTAAAATTTTGCCAAGTGAACTGCAGACCATCAGCGTGACTGCATAGGCACGCAGGCCCTCGCCGCAGCTCAGTTTTGGTGCCTCTTCATGTGCAAGGCCAGGTGGTCGGAGCGGGAGAAGCTGCGGTTGCACACCCCGCACTGGAATGGCTTGGCCCCGGTATGCTTCCGGTAGTGGCGCGTCAGCTCATCAGAGCGTGCGAACCTCCAGTCACAGCCTTCCCAGGTGCATTTGTATGGCTTCTCACCTGTGACAATGAACAAAGAGAAGAGATGAGGTGCCCTGCTTGTTAAGTCAAACATCATAGATACTGCCTGCCTGAAAAGAAATTTTCTTAAAAAAATCATGGTCCAAAAAGAAGGTCACAAATTTTGTTATGGAATTACTTCCCTCAAAGTCATCTAGTCAACAGTGTCAGTGTCTCATAGAAAGCTACTTCACGTGATTATATAAAGAAAAAGTATTCTGTTTACAACTAAAGGATGAAAAACTTGCAATTTTAAATGTGCAAGTTGAATCAGTGCTCCTGTATAAGTAAATCCATAAAAATGGCTAGACAGCTTGGGTGGCTTTATCATTACTATGGGAACACAACGTCTCCAAACTCACATTGAGTATAGGACTAATGGCTATAAGTTGGCCAAGAGAGAAAAAATTAAAGATGTTACTTAGGAGGGAGGGTACTTCTCAGATCACCAATACAATGAATTTAAGGTCACACAACTGCAACCCTTTACACCCTTTACTTCACAAACTGGTCCTCGATGTTTCTTGATTAGCCAGACTAAAACTGTCAGCACATACGACAGTTCCCTTGAACACACAGCCTCCAAAATGGAGTATTAGGGGCACTTGCTCTTAGAAATTCACAGTGGCACATGCACATTCAAGTAGAACGAAGATAAAGTTTCAAGTTCAATGGTGTTAAAGTTTTATGCAGCATTTGATATTTAATAAATTCCTCAACCAGATCAGAAAGTCCTGTACTGATCATTTATTTCACTTAGGTAGTCATGAAACAACCATAATAATTCTAATACTTGCTGACTCATGCATTCTTTTTTCTTTGTAAAGCACTGCCCATTCTTATACATGATTTGCCAAGTTTCTACTATATGGTTGGCACTGCCCTGAATGCTTGGAATACCACAGCCAGCAAAACAAAAATGCCTGGCTTCATGGAGCTTACATGTGTAATATGTACTTTTAAAAAGTTCCTACTAATCATTCAATCTACCTATTCTTTCACAGCTCTCCTCACTTTAATTGATAACTGAGCTGCTGTCCCATGGCAATTTGTATTATTCTCATCATTATCTAAAGTTTGCTAATCTTTCAAAACTACTTAGTATTTATAATGCAGTCTTAACTCACAGTTTTAGAATTAGTTAATCCTATTTGAGATTATGTAGTCCCCTAAATAAATCCTAAAATCTAAGAATCTCCCACTGAACATTAACTAGTAGTTCCTATATAGTATTGCTTTATTATTATAATTTCCTATGAATGTTAGTTTAAGATGAGAGCTTGAGATAAATTTACATATTTAAGTACTGTTGGTTTATAGCTGAGTTGTATATGGATGCATTTAAAAACTCTGACTAGCCAAGCTCTGAAATTCCTTTTAAAATGTTTTCTTCTAAAAGAGAAGAGCCTCAGGGTTGCCTTGAACACTATCACCATGAAACTCAACCATCTTTCTGCCTGATTTAGCAGTATCATATTCAGGAAGTTGTAAGATTACTCAACTGTGTCCAAATTTTAAAAGACATTGCCTACATCAACTGAGATTTCTACTACAGCTTGTGCTTAATACGGTTTTGCTATTCTGATAACCAGTCTGATTCTCAAACAAAACTCCGTAAGGATAAGAAGAAAAGGTACAAATTTCACAGAGCCAGGATGGCCAATTATTTCCCATGAGATTTCTTTCAACTCCTTATGGTATGCATCCCCAAGCCACCTTTCCTGTTTCTAATCCTCTGGCTCTGAACCAAGACACACCTATTTTTATTTTTTAAATTCTTTTTGGTTCCTATCACTCTATTTGTAAAATAGACATCACAATTCCTGGATTATTTTTTCTTCTCATAGTAAATTCTAAGATTTTAAGCTAATACACTCAAACCTGTTAAGTAACATAAGAAATAAACTACTTTTCTTTCACTTATAATCACATTTAATCTGTTTAATTCATAGATATGTTTTAGTACTAGCAGTAAAGGGAGCTATCACTCTTGCAGATGCAAATCAAATACAAAAAAAAATTATTTTTGCACTCGTGTTTTTGTTTCTCATGAAAAATAAAGTCACAAAAACAAACATGTTGGTTAAATACCTTACTGACATTTAATGGCAAAAGTTATTGCTGCTGTCTGAGGCAAGGAAAAAAAATTCCGGAAGTGCCCCAATTTTAAAAATCATTCTGATTTTTCAGAGTTTAAGAAACAAGGGACACTAGACTCTTTTTGTTCACTATTTTTATTGGCTATAAAGCAATAAACTGTACCAGTATTTTTAAAGTTTACTTTACTGATTGGTTAGAAAACGGTAGCTATTAAACTTCCTAAAACACTTGGGATTTTGCTCCCAATTTATGCACATCTATAGGTTGTTCAGCCAAGAATACTACCAGCGTCTGGGACATTAGTTATGGGACCAAGTCTTGACTATAAAAGCAAAGACAACTGTTCCCCACTTGGGGCAGTTTCTATGGGATTTGTTCAAGTGTCAACACTGCTCAAGTAAAACACTGTAGAGGAAGCTGGTACCCAATTTCTGGCCAAATAGCCAATTTGTGCCTTTCTTCCTCAGCCAGAAACACTATGCACAGTACTTCTGGGAAACCAAACTGACTTCCTTTAAGTTATTTCAACAGGATAGAACTTTCAAAAGCTTAATTGGATTTTTACAGAATCCTTTTCCAATACCACCAATTTAAAATATTTAGTTAAGCTCTTTCAACATCAACTTTATTTTTAAGTTCTCATGTTGTTAATGTGAAACTTTCCAAAGGCAAAGAGAAAAAAGTGACAAGTTTGTACAGCCTGGAAAACAAGCTTCCACTTTATCTCTCAAATAAAGTATGCATTTCCTCATTCTATTTTAAAATTACCAGGACTATTTTTGCTAGGAATCCCTAATCTTTTTTTTTAAAAAAAGTCCACGTTAAACATGTACACTATCCATACTGATAAAGTCAATCAATATATTCTATGAAAAATGTTAAGCAAAAACAATTCCAGGCACAGACACAAACATCCGTTGAGCACATATTCCAGAGTTAGGCACTTCTCAGAGTGTCACTTAGTCCTCACAACAGTTTGAGTTAGAAGCAAAATGATGAGCTCCACATTAGGAATCCTCGCCTGCCACTTATCCCTAATGTCCTTCTTAAACCCTCCATTAGCAAACATTAATACGCTCTACATGAATGATTTAGAAAACACCTACACAGTGTTCAAGTTTATTTAAAGATTTCAAAGCCACTTCTGAAGGTCGGTTGAGGAACAGTTGAAGGGACTGGGAGTAGGCCTTAACCCAGACTATCTGAAGCACCGAGTCCTGAAATCTGACCTGTGCTGGCATTGACAATCCCAATATTCTCTAACAATGGTTCCCCTTTATCCCAGGCTAAGTGAACTTCAGTGGGTTAGCCATGCAATATGTTTGTGAAGTATTCGAAAAATCTTTAATGATGAGCTAAAAAATTCTTATTTTTCCCCCCCTCTGATGAAGAGGTAAAAATTGACTTCTGAAACTAGCATAATAGAATGGGAGGTTTCTCTGCTCTGCTGAACATATTCAATAGACACATACCAAGGCCCTTTGCCTAGAATGTTCTACATAAATTCTTCTAACAAAAGAAAAATATCATAGGTGAAAATATTTTTAGTTATTCTGTGACTTTTTAAAGGTTTATTATAGCAGCCCAGCTGGCATAGCTCAGTGGTTGACCATTGACCTATGAACCAGGTGGTCATGGTTCGATTCCCAGTCAGAGCATGTGCATGGGTTGTGGGTTCCACCCCCAGTGTGAGGCATACAGGAGGCAGTCGATCCATGATTATCTCTCATCATTGATGTTTCTATCTCTCTCTCCATTTCCCTTCCTCTCTGAAATCAATAGCATGTTGTTGTTTTTTAAGTTTATTACAGCAAAGCTACCTATCTGGTTTTCTTTCTGAAAGCTAAAAGATAATCCAAATCAATGACATCTGATAAAGGCTAAAACCATCAGAATTAAAGCCAATGTTTAGTAAATAAGAGTGTAACCTGTACTAAATGACTTGCAAAATACAACAAATGAGACTTGGTCTCTGGCTTCCAAGAACTTAAAATCCATATCCCATTTGGAGACTTAAAACAAAGCAAACTGTTTAATAATTAGTACTTAATTCTTAAAATTTGAGTCTTTAAACTCAAAACAAGCTCATATTTCAGAAGGAAAATATTTTCATGCGATTTAATAATTAGATTTTTTTCAATAATTAGAGACTTAAGGAATTTTAGATTCTAAAACAGTCTTTATATATTTAAATAAAAGGTAAAGAAATAAGAAACACTAATCCCCAAATTAAAGAAATTCATAAATATTAGATATTAAATATCTAAAAAAAGATAAAGTAGGATGATTTAGGCTCATTAATTCCTAATTTTATGTCCATGCCAGTAATTTAAAAAATCTCTTTATTAATGCTCAATGTAATACATCTATACTTGGAACAGAAGGGTAGGCAGTTCATTCTAAAGATTAGTATTATTAGTATTTATAAAATGCATATAATATTTAATAGAGTATCCCTATCAATAATGTCCTCAACTTTAAACAAACTGACTACTTTAAAAGGTATAAGTAAGAAAATCCCTTCTTTCTCCCTGTTGGTCAATTTGTATTTAACTTCTTTCTTTAAAATCTGATTCTCCTTTACCTCTTCAGAAAACCTCTGAACAGTCTAGGACAGATTTCTGGCCCCAGCATCAGTTAAATTCCCTCTGAATGACTGATTTCATTTGCATCTATACTGCTGTATGAAGGCTTCCTCAACTGGCTTTGAAAGTTCCTCAAGGACAAACACTGGCTTCTATCCTGGCTGTAAATGCCACACTTCTAATACTTCTTTAGAACAACCACATATTTGGCCGAAGTCTGACCAACTCTGTTATTTTCATTAATGAAAAGAAGGGAAAGTGTAAGAGACAGGATAGCATCTAGTGTGAGTCTATTGGATTATCCTTTCTTTATGGCCCTACCAGCAATAAAGCATTTTCTATACTGCCTCAGACCACTGAGGATAATCTGACTAAATGTGGGTTTATGTGAGAATCCTGCCTTTTGCCTCTTTGGAGGTCATGTTTACAATCAGTTATTATTCATACTATAGTTGTACAGGAATAGATAAACTCTACAATAAACAAGTTTTCTTTTACAGTATTAGATACATTTGATGGAAACTAGGACGTTCTGGAGGCCCTAATGCTGGTCAGAGGGAGTGAGCGGACTCCTCCTGGGAACAAAGAACAGTAATCTGCCAAACCTAAAAGGGCTGGACCCGGGTCTAAGCAGTCAAAGGTCCGTCTACGTCCCAGGAGAATGAATCTCTAGGCTCCTCAACTACTGCTACTTCTGAGGGTTCTCAACAAAAACAATGGAAAACATCCTCTGTCGTTAACAGTGGAATGAAATACCAATTGTTGAGTCTAAAGACAACATTCAGATTCACTTTCTCATAATAAGGGTCCAAACTAAAATTTTTTTAAAGTATCGAAATATTTTACCGTTACTTTTTTAAAATAGAAAAATTCCATGTTTTCATTTTCCCAGCACTGAATGAGTACTGAATATTGTTTTCTTTTATTTTTTCTATCACCATTTATCTCCCCTTCCCCTCCTCCACCTCCATCTACCCCTCTCTCTCGCCAATCACCACACTGTTGTCCATGTCCATGAGCATCCTTTTTTTTTCTTTTTTGTTCAATCTCTCCCCTGTCCCCCGGCCCCACCCAGCAGAGCTGTCTGCCTGCTCGCTATCTATGAATCTTTTTATTTTGCTTGTTAGTTCCGTTTGTTCATTAGAGTCCACATATGAGTGAACGCATATGGTACTTGTCTCTCTCTGGTTTATTCCTTTCTCTTAATTTGGATTGAACAGGAGGATTCCTCCCAACTCTAAGGTTTGCATTCATAAAGTTATTAAAAAAGAAATTTATTCTTCTGCCTAGATGTTTTTTAATGGAAGTTAGTGACAGGGTACTTCTAAAACAGTAAGCTACCCTTAATCAGAATTGTTGGAGATCCTTGAATATAAATAACACAGGCTGACAGAATAAGAATGCTGCTCCAGAGATACTTTTACTAAAGTAGGACATTACTTTGTTTCTAAGCTTTCACCAGAAAAGATGTAGGTCGTCAAGCAAACAGCTACTACATTCTATAGAACTAAGAATATCTGGCAAAGTAAAATCACCTTGGGTGATTAAACTACCTTTACAGATGATTGTTTCTATCTCAACTTCAGCAATTCTATTTAATCTACTTAGAAGTGATCTTCTCCCACTAGTTTATAAGAAAAGAGAAGAAATTCTCTGCAAGATCGGTAAAAAATGCAATCAAATTAAACTTCTTAACCTTTGACAAGCTTTATCATTGCAGAACAAAAATTTCCTATGTAAATGTTTTTCAGATGAAAGAACAAGTCCTAGAAGCAAAGTTTAATCTTCCTAGTGAGAGTCATTAAAAAGAAATTGTTTCTAAGCTTTCAAACTCATAAATACCTTTCCAGAGGTCTGAGACCAGCAAGTCTCTTAACCACTACTATTTTTTTTACATAAGCTTGAAACTGTCAATATATAAAATAAAGCTACAAATGACAACAATTTAAGAATATTTATGTAGTAACATCTAACACTATAGGCTAAATATAATGTTTTTTCCTGCATCGTTTTGAAATATAGACTCAAAAACTCATTGGGCATTAAATTTCAATCTGGAAAACTTTTAACCTCTACCAGTAACACAGATTACACATTTAACTAATATTGATCCCTAGATCCAAACTGTATCATTCATCTCCATTAAGTCCAGATATAATATATACATATATATATATATATATATCCTTGTGCTGATTTTAGTTCTAAGTAATTTTCTAAGAAAGTGAAATCTTTTATATTTTTAAAAGCCATTCACACTCTTCCACATTTCCACACAAAGAAACTCATTTTCAGAATATTTTTAATATTTCTTTTAGTGGGAAAATGACAGAAATAAAAATATTGTCAACACTGTCAATATTTTAAAATAAAAAGTTATACCTAGCATGTTTAATAGGTAATAATGTAGAGCAAAGAATTATACAGAAATTTATACCTAAGGATTTTTTAGTACCCAAACTGAGACTAAAATCAATGTTTAGCAACAAATCTCAAACAGAGATTATGCATTTTAAAACACACATAGTAACATTTTAATATAAATGTCATTAGGAAATAGTGTCCTACATAATCATCAAGTAAGGCAGAACATGGGAATTTACCCCTTCCCACAACCAGGCTTAGGCTAAAAATCTTTCTAAGACTTCTTATGAAATCCCGAACACAGCTCACTGTGAAATGCAGCACTACCAGTGAGTCCATTTTGTGTTCTTATGGTATTTGTAGGTTTCCATTTTCTTTTGTGGGGTTGTTTCCAATTGTCCTTTTCCTGTCAACCCTTTTGGGATCAGTGCACCTTAACAGCTCGTGCAGAGTCACTTGAGCCAAGTGTGCATGCTGCTCAAAGACTTTTTCTGTAAAGTGCTCATTTTCTGCCCTGTTCCAGATAGCCGAGACTGGTAAGTGATCTAAAACTGTTACTAGACCCTAATTTCCCAACTGCTTTAGCACAGCCCCTAGGGTTAAGTACATATTCACACATATGACTAAAACCACTAGATTTCAAACATCTGCATTGAGTTCACTATTTACTTTTTCAGAATTTTATCTTTGCAAAGTACTTTTTTCCTAACGTGTGAGCACAAGTTTCAGAGAAATTTCCACATTCAATATAAAAAAAAGTATTTTAACTTATGGTACTCATAGCATACCAAAAAAAAAAAAAACCAGTATGAGTGGTAAGAACAACTTTTCAATTTCTTCCAAATCTTTCTTTGTATTTATACTGAGTTATTTTAAATGTTCATTATGAAATTAAAGATAGGTATATGAACAAAAACAACTATATCACCGGTTGCAGTAGATTTTTAATCTGATTCATGAATTGGTTTAATGGGCACAGTGATTTGCAAGGGCAAAAGGGTATGTGAGTTTTTAGAAAAAGCAAGGTGCTTGGGAGCAACTTTTAAACCGTGGCAATGAGTATAGCCCCTTGAATACATCATGAGGCATACACAAATTTCAGTAATATTCACAGTTAAGTGTTGTTGTAAGTACAAATATTTTGATTTGGAAATTTACCACTTCTTGACACTTACCTAGACGCAGCCACGATTATGTCTAACCAGAGGCATGACATGGTGTTCCAAGTAACACACACAACCACCCACCCACACACCCCTATATAAGGGGTACCTCTATAAGTCTGTATGTATGCCATCATGTACATAAAGACGTAACACGCTTTTAAAAGTGAAATATCATTATTTCCTAAAACAGAGTCAGATATTTTTGTCTAACCATACAAAGATAGAATTTTGTATTATTTGTCTATTCTTTCTGAATAAAAAAACCCCAAAGGTTATGAACTTAGAAAAAACTTGAATGCTATGAGACTTCTGGTTCAAGAAAATATCTACTCTTCCATCCAAAACTGTTTTTGAAAAGTCTTGTTTTGAAAAGACTATTTCCTTATGTTCAATTTGCAAGTCAAGAAGCATTTGCAATCTGAAAATTCGGAATAAGCAATAGAACTCAGATGTAGGTTGTTTTAATTGCTTAGATCATTTTTGAAGCATAAGGTAACTTGACATTTTAAAGCATTTACAATTTCATTCCAAAGAAATGCTAGGGTGCTTCATATTCTGCCTGCAAAATGGCAATCATTTAAAGAATAACTTTTATATTGTCAAATAGAAGATCAACATTTCCATATAGATTGGGCAAGGGAGGACAGAGAGAAAACAAGAAAAGCTATTAAATGAGAGAAGTACTTTAGAAATGCCTGAGCCTTAAAAAGGAGGGGTGGGGGGGGAGCAAAAAACCCAAGCCTTTGCTGGCTTCAGATACCTTCATTAAAAAACAACAGGCAGGGTAGGGAGGATGCAATGAGAGAGGTAATTTTAAAAGGCATTGTCTAGAAACTAGAAATGAGGAGAAAACAACCTCAATGCTCTATGATTACCCAAGAACGGGTTTAGCCAGATGAACAAGTCTGTTACAAACCCTCCCCAAGGCATCTGAAAGACTATCAAACAAAACTTTATTAAACTGGATTAAATGGTTTCACTCATTAGATGTCCATGGCTACACTGTTTACGATCACGTGAAGAAAAAAAAAGTTGATGCATGGGACCCAAACTAGGCTTCAGTCCTCTTTTCGGTTTGTTTTTATTAGTACAAGCTTTGTTAAGACAACCCACTATTAAATTTCTTTGCCAGCAGGTCAAGTTCCAGAATTGCAGGTATAAGCATTCAGAGCACTAAACCCTGACTTGCAGGGGTTGCAAGGCCATTTAGATATGCTCTGACTACATCCCTGCCAATAGCACTTGATTACATCGCTATATGCAATTGCACCCCTCTTTTATTAGGAGACTTTAACCTCATGAAAAACATGTTCCCCTCCTATCTCTCCTTTCAAGGACTTAAAAAAAAACAACCACCCCACAACACAATAGTTCGAATATTTCAGTTACTTCTACTTCCTTAATAAAAATTCAGGTAAAACCCATTTTCAATGTTTCCTTCCTTAACATAGATTGTACACAAAAGGATATTTCAGCATTTCTATATGGAATGTGTTCTTGGCCTTGTCATTTGTATTTTGAAAACTTTAGATTGAGTTTATTCTACATTTAATGGGAGTTTGTTCAACTATAAATGTAATTTCTACTTTGGGCTGATTACATAGGATCTTTTCCTTGATACAATCTATTTGTCTATATCTAAAAATGACAGACCCAAACAATCCATTTCATTGACTCATAAAAGAAATGTCTTTTCTTTAAAAGCAGTTTCTCAGAAAGCCATGGAATCTACCACGTTGTTGCCAACACTATGTAGGTTTTAATAAGTAGCAAGCAATACCTAACAGGCATACAAAATGTCTGCAGTCATATTCCTCTCAGTGCTAAGTCTCAGAACTGACCTTCATTCAAAGGCTTTTACTTTTTAATGCAGCAGTTAGAGATAACTACTTCATTTATCAAAACTCAATTTCCATAGTAACATCTAGCCTGGGGAGATTCAAGTCCTTACACTAATCCAACAACCCATTCAAAGGAACTGTTGAATACTTTGGTTTCCATAGCAATGATGGAATAAAACATTTTGCTAGGTCATTGCTTTTATTAGCAAACTTATCCTTTGAACTTTATGTTAGGCTTTGTTTAATGAGAGAAAATAAAACATAATCACTTTATATAAGTTCTTTCCTTTAGTGCTGTCCTTTTAACCAAAATCACAAATACTAACCACCTTTATGTTTGAAAATATTTTGGGTATTAGGATGGTTTGAAAGCATGCCACCTGATTTCAACCTAAAATGGGTTCTGATACAAAGTTTTACAATTAAAAAAGCATTTGATTGTATACATTTGACAAAATAAAATGTTTATAAAATTTAAAAGCACATTTTGAAAAAGAATGAAATATAAGCTAGAATCAAGTCTTTCAAATGCATCACATGTGGGCTGGGGTAGAGTGCAGACAAACTTCTAAACCACAACCCCATCTCTATTTGATTTTAATACTCTGTAATTTCCGCCCTTCCTTTCATCAAGCACATAAAACATGCTCAACACTGATATTTTAGGCTAATGGTAAAACTAAAGATAATGTATTAAGCAGTTATGCTTTACATGCTGAATGGGCAAGTTTTTAATGTTTCATATAGCTTTGCAGAAGCCAACTTGATTTGTTAAAGAAAAAAATTAGTTCCATTTTTTCCCTTTATGATAAGAAATAGCAGTGCCATTACAAGCTTTAAAATCCATTAGTAAACATCATTGTTTACATTTTTGGGTAATTAATTCTATGTGAGGTGACAGGGCAAGGCCTTCGCGAGGGAACATGAGCCTTCCTGGAACCAGACTTTTTCACTGAGCTGAATTTTGAGCCAAGCCAGGGCTGAAAAGGTAGGCCATTAAAAAATAAAAGTTGACAGAAGAAAGAAGAGATCAAACAAGTGTTGGCTTTTAAAAGGATGAATACCACTTACACTATTTACACAACTCAGAGAATTAACAAGAAAATTACATACCAGTATGAGTCCTCAGGTGAGCTTTTAAATGAGAAGACTTCGTATAAACTTTTGTGCAGCCTAAAATAAAGCAGGAGAGGAACAGCTTGTCATTTTAGAGATCCTTTGAAATCTTTACATTTGATGATTCAGTGTTTAAAATCTGGCTTTAAAGAAGAAATCTCTCATGCTAGATAGCTGAAGCTTCAGCTTTAAAAAGCACTCCCCTATTACCTTATTAAAGTGATTTGCTTTATGTATGTATCACTTTAGCAGAAAGAGGATAATGAGCCAAGCTACAAATGGGAAATGTGTTTATATTCCAGTAGGTGCTTTATAGTAAGTAGTAACATATACTTCAGTGATTTAAAAATTTTAATGGCTTCAGAGCTGACAATGTTAATCATTATCCAAGATGACTGCCATTTTCTGTACCCCTAACGTTTCTTGTTTTTTTCATTTAGTATGGCATGCCATATCATGTACCATAGCCAATAAATTATACCCTGCTTTATTTATAAACTAGCTTATGCCAGCAGCTTGCAAATATATTCATTACTGTCATCAATTCATATTTTGGGTCATATATGTCATTTAAGGATGAGCATACATGAACTACCCTTAAATCTATTGGATAGACAGTCTTATCATATAGCAGCCTTACTCAATCCCCACTTCATTACCACACCATATTTTCTTCTACCTTACTTAAGTAATCTTTTTCCAGGGTACTTAATTTAGAATTAAAAGCTCCAATTTATGATTGAAGATTATGTTAAATAAAATAACTCTGGCATAACTAAAAATTCTAATTTTTATTTAATATTAAAGAAAAAAAGTCTAAATAACTTTTTTCCAGAATTTAGTCTAGCCTTAAAAAAAAAAAAAAAAAAAAAAAAAACACCTCAAATAAGCAATAGACGACTAAACAGAACAACCAGGGAAAGGCACCGAGACTGGGATATGAAAAGAACAAAGTAGGTGATTTTCATTGTCAAGCACTACTGTCCTATGTAATTTTAAAAACTGAGTTTGGAAAAAAGCACAAAGACACAAACATTAAATCGATGATGCTTCAACCAGGTAAGACCACATACCAGGGTAATCGCAGTAGTGGATGCGTCGTTTCTCCAAATCGGGGTTACTCCTTCTGTTGTATCTGACAGGTTGGATGTTTTGCGAATTAACTGGTAGGGTGGCAGGTAAATTTGGATTGTGAATTGCCAGTTTAGAAGCAATTGTCGCAGCATAGGACGGAGGTGGGGTTAAATTCTGGAGCATCTCTGCTTGTCTATCTGGACTTCCAGGCTCTGAGCTTGGTGGTGACGGGGGAAAGTAAGTGGCCTGCTGTGGAAGAAACTGACTTGGCATTGTGTATGTGCAAGGGGGCATGCCCTGGAATTGTTTCATCGTAGTCTGCGGAACGGCAGAGGTGTGTGTGTTAAGGCCTGCCATGGCGGCTGACATAGAAACATTAAGAGTGTCCATGACTGCTGTCTGGTTTGTAGAACTGGGCATATCTAGATCCGGTGTATTCAGCAGCTGGTACAGGTGGCCCTGCGGGGGGACAGAGAGATGAAGATCTGGTGTAGGAAGTTCTTGTTTGATGAAAATATTGTTCACCTCTGGAGCTGCGGCCTGGTGTGAGCTGAATATACTGGTGAACTCAGGGAGGGCCTGGGTTGGGGCCGGAGGAGGGGCAGTCGTTTCACTCTGGTGGCTGAAAATGGTAACAGGTTCTGTCTTGATGTGTGTTACGCACGGTCTCTGGGATTTGTAGAGGCCAGTTCTCAGGTGAGTGATGTCAGGGAGGAAGACGTTCATGTTGATACTGTAAGGTAACCCTTCACTGTCAGTGAAGAACTGGTCTACGACTGAGGCACTGTCTCGTCTATACTTTTTATGCTCTGGAATTATAGAAACTGGAGGAAGCTGAGGTGTCAGATACTTCTCCATTTCACATCTCGTCTGAAAAAAAAAAGAGAGAGATACAAACATGCATAATCCACCTAATTCATCATCTCAGGAAGGATAAACAAACGGTGCTCACTAAAAATTCCCCAACAATCCTTGTGAAAAGTACTTGGGCAAACTCCTTCTAATGTTGCTTATAAACATATCAGGTTTATTTGTCAATTGTGTAATAACTGGTTCATCAAACCTTACAAAACTCTGTAAAACATGTATTTGGTAAAATCGCTCCCACAATCAACTGCGGACAAAAAGTGAATGAGGCAAATCAAGAAAAAAAGGAAGCAAACAGAGAGCATACTCCTTTCTGATGCAAGAATATGGAACACCTCATCACTCACATACAAGCAGAATTCCCTGCCCATCACACAGTTAAGTTGCAACTATAGTACAGTATTGTAATACTGCCAAACCACTATGTTCATATCATACAGCTCTTTAAAGTGTGTTTTTTAACTAAGCAAACCTTAAATATAATATTGCAAAGTTGTGAGCTTGTGTGGGGTTTGTTTTGTTTTGTTTTTGGCTTGGATATTGCTTAAATATCTAATATAAAACGTATTCCTTAGCTATTTTGGTGCCTTTCTTTTGATTTACAATTCAATAGACGCCTAAATACAATGCTTTGATCAAAACATAGTATCCACTGAAAGAACAAGTTCACATTCAACATTTGTTCTAAATGTTGATTTTAATCAGCAGATTCTGTAATTGGTTAATATGATAATGAAATGTTCCTATTCATATCCCTATCTGAAACAGATCTTTAATTACCTAGGGGAAAATCACTCCCTTGGTAGAGTGGTGCTAAGGCGCCCGTGGGTGGGGAGAGGCTGCTGTATGGCCAGCACAGTCATCAGCAAAGCATTTATCATGTCCTTCTCGGTGGGACAATGCTACATTCCCCCTCGCTCTGTAAAAACCTCAGTCAAGCCTTATACTCTTTTTTTTTTTTTTAAATATATTTTATTGATTTTTTACAGAGAAGAAGGGAGAGAGATAGAGAGTTAGAAACATCCATCAGCTGCCTCCTGCACACTGGGGATGTGCCCGAAACCAAGGTACATGCCCTTGACCGGAATCGAACCTGGGACCCTTCAGTCCGCAGGCCGACACTCTATCCACTGAGCAAACCGGTCAGGGCCCAGCATGTTG
>NW_006283544.1:1782173-1783598 GCF_000327345.1 Myotis davidii
CACTCCCCACTGGGGATGTGCCCGCAACCAAGGTATATGCCCTTGACCGGAATCGAACCTGGGACCCTTCAGTCCGCAAGCCGATGCTCTATCCACTGAGCCAAACCGGTCTCGGCAAGCCTTATACTCTTGGTGTCTCCTATGCAAAACAAATTGATAACCTGAATGAACCAAATCGTTTTCAAATGGTGCTTTTTTTAAAAGTAGATAATCCAACTTGTAACAAGCCTTACGCCTTTTTACGGCTATCTTCTCTCCTAGTATAACATATAAACCCATCTCCTCTTTTAACACCGAAAAGGAAATTTAAAAAGTACATCCTAACTAGATGGCTCACAAAGTGATTAGCCGTGACATCTTAATCGGTGAATAATACAGTCCTATTTTTTTGCGACTACTTAAGCTCAAAAGCATTTCATATCGGCCCTCGTATCATTTCGGTGAGGATGCAGACTCGGTTTCCCGGATAAACACGATTTAAAAATAAAATTAACGCTCTGGTCATGTGAGTCACGTCTCTGACAAATGCCACTGCCCATTCACAGCACGGCGACGCTCGCAGCGCCCCCCCCCCTCCCCCAATAGGAGCCGAGCAGCAAATATACCATGTACCAAGGGGCTATTACATGAAGCGCCTCGAAATAAACCTAAGTAAACCCTTTCGTGCACTTCGCTCCCGTGGCGGTTAGTGGTTTCTGATTTTAGCTCTTCCAGCTGTTTGAGTGTGGGTATGTTTCCAATTTTTTTTTCCTTGGGACAGGCTAAAAGTCCCGGGAAGTTTTTTCTGGGCTATATGACTCCCCTGCGTGGGCGACAGAAACAGGCGGTTGCTCTAATTCGGCTGCCGGGCAAGTGTAAGAGCCAACTGCCAGCTTTCAGCGCGGCTCCGGGAGGAAATTTACGCGCACACGAAGAAAACAACCCAGCTTTCTTTTTAGATAAAAATAAAATTAAATTAAATTAAAATAAATAAATAAACACTCCAATACAACCTTTGCTTTTCCGGCCTCCCCAAAGCAGCTCCCCGGTCGCGTCTAGAGCGGTGTGAGCCAACAGATAAGAAAATAGGACCCCGAAGAGGGCCCCTCCCAGCACCCTGATTTGCGTTTCCACTCAACACCAGACGACGTGCGACAGGGGGACACTTCCAAGGCCATTGCACGGGAAGGAGTGGGGGATGAAGGCGCGGGGCGCAATTCAATTTGGGCGAGAGGTACGAGGTCTGATCCTCCAAATGTAAGAAAAAACCAAAGGTGCCCGTGAGCACCCACTTCCCTTTGACCTTTCCCTGACGGACCGGCCAGGGCAGATTCATCTAGGGGACCCCACCCTCACCCCCTACCCTTCAGATCGACTTTCTCCCTGCGAAATGGGGTGCCCCCACCAGGAGGGCAGGGCGGGGCTGCCCACCCCGCTCCGGCTCCC
>NW_006283544.1:1783866-1784075 GCF_000327345.1 Myotis davidii
GCGCGGGGCCGCGGGCGGAGGAGGGGGGGCTCCGGGCGGACCCCTCCGTCTACGGTCGGCACGGTGTTCGAAGGCGCGCACGAAAAGCACAACTCTTCCGCTCCGCCACGCGTAAACGCCGGCGTCCTCCGGGCGGCCACTTTCTCCCGCCCCGCCCCGCCGCGCTCTCTCTCTCGCCGGAGCCCGCTCCCGCCACCGCCGGCCTCCGC
>NW_006283544.1:1784236-1799839 GCF_000327345.1 Myotis davidii
TAGCCTATGAGAAGGAAGAAGTTCCCCCAGAGCCCCGCCTCCGCCGCGCTGACCGCACCCCTCTGGAGCCACGAGCTTCGCGCTCAGGGCGGCCGCGCAGTTTGTACACAAGTTCCCAGAGCGGGGGCTGGCGGAGCCGGGGCGGAGGGAAGGGGAGAAGCCGGCGGAGCCTCGGAAGAGAGGGAATTAGGGTGGAGACGTGGAGGGCGATCTCTCAGGACTGTTCTCTGCCAGGAATAGGAAGAAAGACAGTTTTGCACGTCTTAGGTGTTGTGCAAGGACCTGAAACTCAAAAAAGTTGAACCCCAGGAGGCAGCTGGGAGGGGGCGCTAAGGTTTTGAAAGACTTGTTTAATGAGTGTATATTTTTAAATATACAAAATGTACTTTTCTTTAGCGGAAAACTAGGGACGGTGTGATAAACAAATTAAAAAGCAGATCTTGTCTCTGTGTTTCTTTATCAGTGAGAATATCCATTTAGCAAAGCAAATTAGACGTGTCCTGGATAAAAGGTTTAATGGCAGGTATTTTTTTTTTTTTTAAGCCCATGCACAAAAAGCTTGTTTTTTTCTTACAGTACTGAAGTGGTAAGAAGAAGTTTTCACACACATTTCTATCTCGTATCTGTGTATGAAGGGGAGGATGGACCATATAAATTTTTAAGTTTTTAATACACTGTTGATTCCAGCTTAGCATGGAATCTAATTTAAGCACTAACGACTAGATCAAATGTGTTTAAATAGACATTACATCTTTGACTTATTTTTACTAGACCAGTATGTTCAAAAAATGGAGTTTAATGTTTACAAAGAAGAAACGTAGCATATTTACCCAACAACGTGGCACCTTTTCCTACGAAAAAAGACAACCAAAGAAGCCACAAACATTAGACACGCAGCAGCTCTGAAAACTGGGAATCCAAATTTGTAGGAAAGTAGTAGCCAAGTATGTTGCTGTCCGTTTACTGTTATAATGGGAAGGTGAATTTTTGCCTTCAATCAACTAAGAACACCACTTCCTTTAATCCTTAATGTTCTTGTACATGATTTTATCTGGCTTATTTGGAAGCCCGAACAATAAACTGCAATAAAAATGCCTGGAATATTACTACATATGCATATATGTTGACAGCACATTGTAGCAGTAGACAATTTTATATATACAATTTTACATATACTACTCATCACAGTAAAACAGCTTAAAAAAACAATTTGTAGAAAAATGTTAATTTCAAAGAGTAAATCTATCAAAGGTATGGCTCTCACTGAAGTGTGTAGATTTTAAAAGTTAATATACACATTAAGTATTAGAGGTATTTACTTATTATTACAAAAACAATATGCTGTGAACTTTTTCCCTTTTCAGTCTCTTTTAATATAGCTGTGATCACTGCTTTCAGAGAATGCTGGACGACTATTTTCACGTTACCAAAGTATTACTTTATGTGTTTTTGCAAACATTTTTCTAAGAAAACAATCCCATATTACTCACCTTCACCTAATAAAAGCTATCCTGATTTTCTCTAATATTGATTCCAATTATGTAATTACATAACTTTAAAAGTTTATAGAATTGGTATGGGATTTAATATAACTGTAAAAAATGATCTTTGAAAGATTTTTAGTTATCTAATGCTGATGACATGATCAAGCCTGAGTGTGATATAGATAACTCTGAATAGGACTTCTGTATTCTTTTTAACTGTAATCTAAATCTAACTTAGAATTAATACACTTTGGTACCCATTTGTATTTTTAATTTTCATTTAAGCCTATCTAGACCTTTCCTTTTGTCTTTCTTTTTACCAATGTCAGTGGCCTGTTATTTCAACCTAAGTTTTCACTGCAATAAAATCAAGGTATTAAACTAGAAATGTTTCTACATCTTACACCATTTTAAAACATGATTTTATTTACAAAAGCTTCCCCAATGCAAACAAAAACAACAACAACAAAAAACCCCAGCTATTTGATAAATCTTTAATAAGATATTTTTATAGTCCTGTTCATTTTCCCCCCCACATTTCCACTTTCATTAAAGAATATAGATATTTGAACCTAGCTATGGTTAAGCTTGCAGCACATTTACAACAGAAAAGCTAACTACAATTTTTTTTTTGCTCGAATACAGTAGCATTTATTTAAATTTCGTTTCTGACATAAGGATTCATGAAATAGGGCTGCCACTTTTAAGTAATGGTTTCTCTGAAATGCCCAACTCTGCAATCTCACAGAAAATAACTAGTTTACAGTGCACAATAGTACGGAAATTGGAAAGTAATCCTTTTTTTGTGACATTTGCCATGTGATTCTGAACATATAAAGAACATGTTCAACCAAGCTTACTTGCTGTTGCTGTTAACACAAATGCTACAGCTGCAAACCTTCTTCATCGACTTAGCAAAAAGGGTTAAAACTTGATAAATATTTTTCAAATGTTCCAGGTTCTACACTGGCCTGATGCCAGACAGTGTGAATGGACAGATCCTCAATTACTTTGAACTTTCTAGTTCTTTGCATTCCTTCCTGCTTAGTAGTGCTGTGCCATTAAGGAAGATAGGAGAAAACAAAAAACAAATGTCAGGTTTCAGAAATCAATTAGTGGCCTGGCAGTGGTGTGTTAACTGAACTGTGCCAAAACAGAGAATGCTGAGGAAAAGAAATAAAAAAAAAAGTTGAGTAGTTAAGTTAGGTAGGAGGGTAAGCATAGAAGCAGCGTGCATACTTAAGTCCTTAGTCACTGGGCAACACAGATTTAGTCTTAGAATAAACCATAAGTGTCACTATCTTTACGGGAATAAGTACGCCTGAATGTGTGGGGGCTGAACAGGCATTCAGAGATGGGGGTGGGGGGAGTTTGAAGGAGGCTGTGGAAAAAAAAAATGGGTAAATAGCTTCTGAATGATGAGACGAGAAAAATATGGAGCTATCACTAGGGCAATGTTCACAGGAGGACAAGGGCAAAGGAAATATCTGTGTTCAGTTGTTTGGCCAAAATGCCAGGGAGAGTTTGAAATTAAGGAATCTAGAGCGTTTTAGATAACATTTTATTCACTTTGATTTGAAAATATTAATGGACTATCCCAGTTATGTAATATCACAATCAAATTACTGAGTGATTTTGGGCCATAGGAAAAAAACAAGAATGGGTAAAAAATAATAATAATAATAATTTATAAGGGCGTATATTTTTCAATTTAAAGTGACTTTTTAAACAATGTCACTCCAATGCATTTAATAAAAAAAGGAAAAATAAAGTGACTTTGATGGCATTTATTACTTGTCCATCTAGTGTTAGAATCTGTATCAATAAAAACATGAAATTATTGTTCACTAAAATATTTCACATTTTAATCTATTTATTTTGTTATTAATGGCAACTACTTTAAGTCACACATCCAAAAAAAGTCATCGAGAAAAGAACACAATAGAGGCTTCAATGAATCAAAAGATTGAGATGTGAGGAAAGATGCTCTATTCATTCCTTTTGTGATGAAAAATATGTAAATAAATAGGATTATATATTTCTTTTTGGTATACATTAAGTTAATATCTTAAGGGGAAAGTACCTATTTTTTTACTATCTTCCACCCCAGTTCTTACAGTAAATTTTATATTTAAGTTTGAATTTAAATGTGCTCATAAACTATCTCATAAAACTCCCAATCTGCGCTTATTTCTACATGTACTGGAATTCACCTAACTTTCTTTTATTTTTTTAGATATATTTTTATTGATTTCAGAGAGGAAGGGAGAGGAAAAGAAAGACAGAAACTTCAAAGATGAGAGAGAATCATTGATCATCTGCCTCCTGCACACCCCCTGCTGGGGATCGAGCCCAAAACCTGGGCATGTGCCCTTGACCTGAATCGAACCGGGACCCTTCAGTCTGCAGGCCGATGTTCATCCATTGAGCCAAACCGGCTAAGGCCCTAACATATTTTTAAAACTCTAGTAATATACCCCCCAAAAGTAGAATTTTACCTTTCAGTGGAAGTTGGATTGCTTTTTTCCACCTTGCTGGTATAATAAGCACACAAAAATGATATAAATATTAATGCCTTGAGCCAAGTTTATAGGTCAGACATACTGTAGCTTAAACTGTACAGTATTTGAATTCTGACTCTAAACATCAAGGGAAAGGTTAAGAGAAAAATCCTGAACTTATTATACCAAACAATCTTTTAGAACATTAAGGTGTGCACATCAACAGCATCACAATGAGCTATGTCATCATATGAAGAGGCAATTGCTGTTCGTTTGATGGCAAAAGCACCAGCCAGTGGTCGGCAAACTGCGGCTTGCGAGCCACATGTGGCTCTTTGGCCCCTTGAGTGTGGCTCTTCCTAAGCCTTAGGAGTACCCTAATTAAGTTAATAACAATGTACCTACCTATATAGTTTAAGTTTAAAAACTTTGGCTCTCAAAAGAAATTTCAATCGTTGTACTGTTGATATTTGGCTCTGTTGACTAATGAGTTTGCCGACCACTGGCTGCGGAGCAAGCGCAGTGAATGCTCAAATGAAAAAGGGAATACCCTTTTGGAGGTTTATTTGCAAATGAAATGTGTAACAAATAGTGCTAATACCAATGCTGACTTCTTCATGCCTTAATTTCTATCCAATGGTGATGGTTGTGTACAGTTGTATAACATTTGAGGAGGACAATTTGACAATAAGTATGAAGAAGACTGAAAATGTAAACAACCTTTATAGCAATAGATAGTTTTCCCTCTAGGAAATATATATATTTGATATATATAAATTGGAAATAACCCAAGTGTTCAATAATAGAAAAGTAGTTAAATAATACATCTATGCAATGGATGCTGTTTCACCACCAAAAATGATATTATTAAAGAATATCTAGTCACAGGGGAAAATACTCATGATATGTTTTCTAAAAATATATTTTTATTGATTTCAGAGAGGAAGGGAGGAGGATAAAGAGAAACATCAATGATGAGAGAGAATCATTGATAAACTGCTTCCTGAACAACCCCTACTGGGGATTGAGCCCACAACCCAGGCCTATGCCCTGACTGGGAATTGAACCATGACTTCCTGGTTCATAGGTCGATGCTCAACCACTTAGCATGCCAGCCCGGCCTCATGGTATGTTAAGTAAAAAAAATTTAGGTTTTATAAACATATAGAAATAAAGAAAATACAAAACGTATATATTTTGGTGGCTATCACTGGATGGACATGTGATGGGTAGTTTTTATATTGCTTTATACTTTTCAATATTTTCTCAATTTTCCACAATTGCCATTTGCAATCACAATAGAGCTGCTCCTCAGTATCAGAGGGGGATTGGTTCCTGTGGGTACCTGATCCAAGGGTACTTTAAGCCCCTTATGTAAAATGACATATGGTACTCTTGCATATAACCTACATTTGTATACAGGCTACAACAGGGTACCACACATCACTTCATTCACATGGAGCATGGAGTCTGCATAGTACTTGGGAGTGTGGCAAATTCAAGTTTTGCTTTTTGGAACTTTCTGATGGTTTCCTCCCTCTTCCCCTCAATATTTTTGATCCGTGGTTGGTTGAATGCAGATGAGAGACCTGCAGATACGGAGGGCCGATTGTAAATGTTTTTTAAATAAAAACAAATAGATGTTACCTATATACAGTTAAAGGTTCATTGGAATTGTAGGTGATGATCCAATGATTTTCTATTTGAAACCAGCAAGTACAACCACAATTTGTCAACACCTGTTGTGGGTAAATTTGTAAATTTTCTTTTATTAATTTTTAAAATTTGTATTTCTTGATTTTTATTTTATTCTATTTTTTAAATATTTTCAGAAAAGGAAGAGGGAGACAGAGAGGGAAACACCATGATGAGAGAGAATCATTGATTGGCTATATCCTGCACGCGCCCTATTAGGGATCGAGCCTGCAACCTGGGCATGTGCCCTGACCTGAAATTGAACCCATGACCTCCTGGTTCAGAGGTTGATGCCACCACCGAGCCATGCTGGCTGAGCAATTTATTGATTTTTAGAGAGAGAGAGAGAAAAACATAGATTTGTTGTTTCATTTATTTATGCATCCATTAGTTGATTCTTGTATGTGCCATGACTGGGGATCAAACCTACAATCTTAGCACATTGGGATGACGCTCTAAACAATTGAGCTATCCTGCCAGGACTTGTAAACTTTCTTAATCTAGCCACTAGATTTTCAGGATTTACTGCATAGTAAACAAGTTGAAGAGAGAATACAAAATTTGAATGAAGCTGGAAAAGACAATCTGGCGAATGTTTTCAATATAAACATAAGTATGCCTTAATTCACTTCCCAAGTAATCAGTGAGACTTCTTCTACAATGATTTTTTTTTCTTAGTTATTTTGGGCACTTCACTTTACTTTGTTGCTTGTTTTTCTCTACTAAGTGATAGGTTATTTACAGTGTTTTAACAAAAATGCATAAGACTCTTAAAAATATATATATTTTTTTATTGATTGCAAAGAGGAAGGGAGAGGGAGAGAGAGATAGAAACATCAATGATGAGAGAGAATCATGGATTGGTTGCCTCCTGCTTGCCCCTACTGGGGATCGAGCCCACAACCCAGGCATATGCCCTTGACTGGAATCGAACCCGGGACCCATCAGTCCACAGGCCGACGCTCTATCCACTGAGCCAAACCAGCTAGGGCAATGCAGACTCTTAAAGCTAGATAAAGTTTATATGCATCTCTAAAGAGCTATTTGCATTGTTTGTTTTTTTAATTATAAATATTCACAGAGAAGATATACAATGAAATAGTTTCTAATGAGACGTCCACACTATCTTCCTTCTATGAGCCTTGTTCTTCTGGCACCCAAAATTGTTCAAAATTCCCAAACTTGCTTACTGGGGATTGAAAATAAAGTTGGGAGTTGGGTTGGTCTAGGAACTTGATACTTAAAATGTTTTCTCTACACCCCCCCGCAACCCCCATCCTCACCCCATCACGACCAGCACACACACACACACACTCACGTTACTATTCTAAATCATCCAGTACATTGGTGGCTCCAAACATTTATGTGCTGAGCACTGTTGCCTTAGAAATAAAAAAATGGCCCAGGCAGTGTGGCTCAGTATTTGAGCATCGATCTATGAGCCAGAAAGGTCATGGTTTGATTCCCAGGTTGCGGACTCGACCCCCATTGTGGGGTGTGCAGGAGGCAGCCAATCAATGATTCTTTCTCATCATTGATGTTTCTATCACTCTCTCCTTCCCTATCCCTTTCTCTCTGAAATCAATAAAAATATATTTGAAAATGAAATACAAAAATGAATAAGATACGGTTCCTGCCCTAAGCATTGTCTGATAGCCCAATCCTCAAATACGTTTCATTGCTTCCCTCAGCAAGTAGCTTGGAATCCACACTCTTTCACCTGGGACTTTGTCTGACTCCAACCAATCTTCCAACCTGAAATCTCACTGTGCCTCCTGCCACTTCCCTCAGGAATCTTGGTTCTATCCATAAGGATTATTTGTTATTTCCCAAATGCTCCTGCTGCTCCCTCCAAAATGGTCTTTCTTTGACCACACATACCATATGTCACAAGCCCAACTAAAATCCTACCTCTCTCCCAAGGCCACTCCATATCTCCCAGTAAGAATTACCCTCTCGGTTTCTTCCCCTTCACATTAGCTTTGGATCCCCAGGAAAGCCCTTCTTACCATCGGCTTTAGGCCCATCCTGGCACACAGTAGGCAATTGATGTTTGGTGAACTCAATTTTATTCATTATAGACATAAAGGTAAAATTAAGAATAAAAAAGTTTGATAGAATGCCATCTAAAAATGTAGAAGAAATAAGAGTTAGAAAAATCCCCATTTTATAATCATGTTATTACTTGTTTCAGGTAAGAATCAATGGAAGCTAAAATGATTGGATAAAATTTGAATGCGAAACAGAATATTTACATAGTCTCAAAGTATTACCCTACAGTTGAGGGATTAGTTATAATGGGAAAATGGTAACTTACCAATGAAAGAACTTGGCAGACACTATGCAAATGATCAAAATTAACATCATCATAAATGGGACAAACTGACATTGTATCCTCCTTTCTGATGCGATGGACTGAGAAAGAATCGACATTATCATGTAGTTCTACCAAAAATGCATAACCTAAATCCAATCTTGAAGAAAGATCGGACCAATTCAAATTGAGGAAGTTTCTACAAACAACTAGCTTGCACTCTTCAAAAATGTAAATGCCATGGAAGACAAAGAAAGGCTAAGCAATTGTTTCTTTTTCAAGAAACAAATATTCCTGGCTTGATCTACATGAGGGATGGGGGGTGGGGGTGGGGGTGGGGAGAAAGATTACTATAATGAACATTAATCAGCAAAATTTAAGTATGGACTGTAAATTAGCAAAATCTGAGTATGGATTGTAAATAAAATTTTCATACACTTTGAAATTCCACTTTTAGGAATTTATTTCTCAAAATCTCTTAAATGTGCACAAAGGTAGACAGATGTGCAACAACGTTTATGGTAACATTGTAATGAACATTATTGGGGTAATTAGCAAAATTTGGGTATGGACAATGCTACATTTCTGAATTTAATAATGTAGCTGTGGTTACATAAGAGAATATCCTTGTTCCTAAGATGTATATCCTAAACAATATTTATAGATAAAGGGTCACGATGTTTGCAACTAATTCTAGAATTAATCAAGGCCAAACAAGTGTGTGCTCCTGTGAGCGTGTGTGGAGAGATAGAGAAAAAAAGACATGGCAAAATGCTAATGATTGGTGAATCTGGGTAAAAAGTGTATAGAGAAAATTGCTTATTCGAGCTGGCCCAGGACAAGGAGACTGAAGATTCGCCAACATGGAAAAGAGATGGCTCCTGATGCCCCCACGCATGTGTAATTTTCAGCCCACACTCGACACTCCACCTCAACACACACACACACACAAATCAGGTATGAAGGGAAGCAGATTTGCCCATCTCGGACCCAGCAATTCTTCTAGACCTCTAGCCTATGGAAATTCACACACAAGGTTTGAATGTTTGCTTCTAGGGGAACTCAAACTCAAGTGATGAACTACCAGAACAAATGAACTGTGAAAATAGGGTAGAAAACATTTCCAAATAAGTAATGTTTTTAAAATTCCAAGAAGATTGAGAGGGTTCCCTGAGGACAGAACAGTGGATGAAAATGGACCTACACTTGAGAAGTTAATTATTTTTCCCCTGGATTTCTCATATATATATATGAAGGATACTTGTTAATAAACTGTGTGTTTTTAAAAAGTGTATGGAAATTCTGTATTTATTCTTGCTACTTTTTGTGTAAGTTTGAAATTATTTTTAAAAAAAGAGAATAAAAGCAAAAGTTGGGACCCATCTGATTTACTTCAAAAGACGAGATCCCAGCCCGGGCTGGGTAGCTCAGTTGGTTAGAGTGTCACCTTCATTTGCCAAGATTGAGGGTTCAGTCTCCCACAGGTTTGATCTCTGGTCAGGGTACATACAAGAATCAACCAATAAATGTAAAAATAAGTGGAACAACAAATGGATGTTTCTCTGTCTCTAAAAACCATTTTTTTAAAAAAAGGTGAATATTTTTTTAAAAAGGTGAATATTTATCTAAGACAGAACTAAACTGAGGAGAACCCATCACAAACCAACAAAAGCAATTCCATCTCAACTAAAAGACATGCCTTTCTTTAGCCTCATGAACCTATCATATCTCTGTCATGATGGGCCCTGGGTATCACTACCATTACTGCACTTACCATATTTATTTTTATTATATTCCATGTTGCGTTCATCTTTGTTTTCCCAGTGCAGAATACTAAATGAAAATATATGTTTAAATAAAGAACATACACACACATATCAAGGACCTCTAGACTCCAGACCAGCCGTGGGCAAACTATGGCCCGTGGGCCGGACCTGGCCCGTTCGGCTGTTCCATTGGGCCCTCGGAGCCGAAAGAGCAGAGGGTTCTCTTGCTCTCCCCTCCGCTCCTTCACCAGCAGCAGTGTTAACACGGCAACGTCGGAAACACGGCCGCAGCTCCTTCTTCTGAGTCCAGTTTAAGAACCCATTGTGGCCCTCGAGTCAAAAAGTTTGCCCACCCTGCTCCAGAGCTTTGAACTAAATGTCAGAAAGGACATTATTTTAGCAATGTCTTTCAAAGGTGTTAGGAAAATGTTTAAGTATAAAATGATGTTGTTGTTTTGAGATTTGCATCAACATAACCCAGAGAGGGTGAGCCCTGAGTGAAAGTATAAACGCAATCACATTGCCATGATTTCATAGTGGTTGAAGCTGGATCATGAGTACATGAGGGTTCATTCTGGCTATTTTTGTATCTTTTTGAAATGACCTATACTTAAAAAAAATGTTTTGAGGAAAGGACAGTCGAAGCAGAAGTAATAACAAGCACAACTTGAACAATCAATGAAATATCAATTTTATTTTACTGCAGCTTAGATTAGTTTTGACTTTCAGCCCTGAAAAACAAATGAATAACCAAAAAGCTGCTCTAAAGCCACAGTCCATCTTCAGTAGGCCTGTGTGACATCACAACACCAAGCAGCTCTGTGACTGTGTCTGAGAAGAGAGCTCAGGGAGCATGAAGTTAAGACTGGTGTCAGGGAACAAGTTGAACTGCAGAGATGTGTCTTTCAAATTTGAAAAAAGACCGGATTCTTCTTTGAGCTGAAAGATACTTTTGAGAAATCAGATCATTTACACGATTCACAACTTTATTTTTCAGGTTTAGAACCCCTGACATTATTAGCAGGTGTGAACTAAAGACAAATTACACAGAAAAGATGATTGAAGATATGCAAAGGCAAATTGCCCATTGTGGGTATGTACGGGAGGAGGGAGAAAGCTAAAAACTTCCCTATAAAAAATTATTTTTCAAGCAATTAACAAATATTTACTAGATTCTTACTGTGTGTAAAACACTGGGAGGTATGGCAATAGCAAGGTCCTTCAGTGGAGTGGCTTCCCATCTGGTTGAAGTTACAATATATGCACACATAAATTACTAACTACCTTGATCATATGCAAACGAACGAGAACAAGGAAGAGAGATCACTGTGGACTTTGATTCTTAAATTGACCCTTAAGAAAACACTAGATTCTTCAAAACAGTAGATAGCAAGGAAGAGGAGGAAATTCCAGTAAAGAACTGGCATAATGCTTAGTGATTTATCCAAATCACTCACTAATGAATGAATTGGTGAAGGCACTTGGTCCATGGATTGATCAAATCCAATTTTTATGTGCATATAAATAATTTATTTAACACAGTCCAGTTTAACACAGAGAGTCTCATAAATCAGTGTGACCATAAAGTTAAAAGACAGGGGACCCCTTACCCCTGACACAACAAATGGGTAAGTAACTATCTGGGAGAAATATTTGCAACGAAGTATTAATATCCACAATCATATCATCACAATCGTAAAAGAGACCTTTAAAAAAAAAACCTGTAAGATAAAGAGAAACCAACAGAAAACTAGGCAATGGCAGTAAATAGGCAACTCACAAAAGAAGATAAAGTGGCTGATAAACACATGAAAAGATTCTCAACCTCACTACTATCAGGAAAGTGCAAATCAAAACAGCAATGGAATACCGTTTGCTCAACTGATGTACAAAAATGAAAAAGATTCAGCAAAGCTGTGGGGAAACTGGAAGTCTCATAACATTAGTAAATATATAACTTTGTATGGACTTTGAAAAACACATATTTGTACAGAGGGCAATCTATAGCAGCTATGGAAAGGTAAAATTTTCATACACTTTGAAATTCCACTTCTAGGAATTCATTCCTTAGAATCACTTAAATGTGAACAAAGATAGATGTACCAGAATGTTTATTGCAGGGTTATTTGTAATAATGAAAAATTAGAAACTATCTAAATATCTATCAATAATTAATGTAATGATCAAGTAAATAAATAGATTCTAATATATCCACATCATGGCTCTGACCGGTTTGGCTCAGTGGATAGAGCATCAGCCTGCGGACTGAAGGGTCCCAGGTTCAATTCCCACCAGGGGCATGTACCTTGGTTGCGGGTGCATCCCCGGTGGCGGGTGTGCAGGAGGCAGCTGATCGATGTTTCTCTCTCATTGATGTTTCTGACTCTCTATTCCTCTCCCTTCCTCTCTGTGGAAAATCAATAAAATATATTAAAAATATTTATATATTTGTAACAGAATGAAGTACAGTAGATCTATCTGTACTAACATAAAATGATTTCTTAAGGCGTGGTAAGTGAAAAAAATGTCACTGGTTAATGCATGAATTTAAGTAAATAATTTATATGAAATATACATAATCTAAAACTGTTAATAGTTTACTCTGCTGAGGAAAAAGAGATGGGAGTGTTATGAACGGCAGGCAGGGAGGGAGGTTGCTACTTACTAGTAATCTCAAGAGCAGGGGTCCTCAAACTACGGCCAGAGGGCCACATGCAGCCCACCGAAAACATTTATCTGGGTGTTTTTGCTGCTGCTGCCTGTTGCTTAGCAGCTGACTCGTCCCGGCCCGCAGTGTGCATGTGTGGAATGAGCACCGCACTCTCTGACTCCCCTCCTTCTCTCTGTTTAAAAACTATAGTCCGGCCCTCCAACGGTCTGAGGGACAGTGAACTGGCCCCCTGTTTAAAAAGTTTGTGGACCCCTGCTCAAGAGTAATTAACCTATCAGCATTGCTATTGAGTTTTTAAAAAATCCTTGCCCAAGGATATTTTTTTATTGATTTTAGAGAGAGAAAGGGAGAAACATCAATTGGCCACCTCCTGTATGTGCCCTGACTGGGAATTGAACCCACAACCTTTTGGTGTACGGGACGATGCTCCAACCAACTGAGCTACCAGGCCAGTAGAGACACTGAAATTGTTAACTACTTTGCTTACCTTGGATCAGTCATCAGGTCAAATTGAAACACAGCCAGAAGCATCAAGGGAAGGCTGAGACTCAGAAAGGAAGCAAGGACTAGGAAGATTATCAAGAGCAAAGATGTCTCATTAGTGACCAAGGTTAAGATCATCCACACCCTTGAATTCCCAATTACTAAGTACCGATGAGGAAGCTGAGCAGTGAAGAAGGCTGATAGGAAAGAAAAAAAAAGATTCATTTGAAATATGGACTTGGAGGAGAGTTCTGTTAATGCCCTGGGCCACCAGAAAGATGAACAAACGGGTCCTAGAGAAAATCAAGTCTGAAACATCGCTGGGGGCAAAAACAATAAAACTGGAGCTGTTCTACCTCAGATACATCAGGAGAAGGCAGAGTTCTTTGGAAAACACAATGATACTGGGAAAATAGAAGGCAGCAGGAAAAGAGAAAGACCAAACATGAGACGGGTTGACTTTAATACAGAAGTCATAGGCATGCGTCGACAGGAGCTGAGCAGGGCTGTTAAAGACAGGACTTTGTGGACATCACTCATTCATAGAGTCACCAGGATTTGGAGCCGACTAAACAGCAGGTAACACATACATTCTTAAGCATTTGGCAATTCTACGCACAAAGTGGCCTACTTTCACAAGTGTCTACTACTAGGGAGGGAAGCTGGCATTCATGGAATTTGTTGGTCTGAAAAGAACCAAAGAATTCATTTATTCTAATAGATTCCTTTCCATTTTAGAAGAGATGAAAATCCACTACTCAATACACATTTACCGAGAGCCTAAGTGACATGAACAATGCTGTAAGGATTCAGAGTCGACTAAAAGTATTATTAAAGGTTAAGCAAAAAATACTACGAAAACCCAGGAGATACAGCATTATCTGTGTCAGCTCATCAAGGAAGGTTTCCTGGGAGGAAGATCCCTGAGAAAGGCCCTGAAGAATTTGAATTCCGTTTTTGGACTCAAGTCCAGTAATTTTCCACACACAGCCCTCAGGTTTCTATGACAGAAACAGAGAAAGTAAGAGGTAACTAAAAATAATTTCATACTCCTAGAGGGAAGTCATTCACGGAAAGAGAAGCCTTGTGTCTACCAGTTATAACAAATATTAGAAACTGCCCTAGACAGTTTGGCTCAGTAGATACAGCGTTGGCCTGTGGACTGAAGGGTCCCAGATTCGATTCTGGCCGAGGGCACATACCCAAGTTGCAGGCTCTATCCCCAGTGTGGGGCATACAGGAATCCGCCAGTCAATGATTCTCTCTCATCACTGATGTTTCTATCTCTCTCTCCCTCTCCCTTCCTCTCTCAAATCAATAAAAATACATTCAAAACAATATTAGGAACTTATAATGACTGAGTTTAGTTTCTCAACGTACTGTAAGATATCATGCTATTGGCAGTGGCTCCTGGATAGAAATCAGTAGAATCATTAGCATGGTGCTTGCTATATAGCCTTTTACTAAGTCAGTTTAGGGGAGCCGATCTTTCAATGTTCCTGCCCAATTATTTTAGGTTGTTATATCCCTGGAAAATCTCTTTTCCCTCTTATTACAGATATTTGATCATGTATAATCGCCCCCTACCCCAACATTCCATTTTACACTTGTCCTTGTTTATTTGGTAAATTGGTTTAAATTATTGAATTATATGCCTCTAGTAATATGTCATCGTTGGAGTTATACTGTGTTAATTTTTAAGGAATTTACAAAAAATACAGAGGGAATAATGAATGGCAGTGCCACCTCAACCCTGTTACATTTAACATACAAACACACCGTCAGGACATGTAGCAGCACGTATGTCGCACTTTATGGGATTATAAGCCCAATTCCAGTATGTTTAAGGAGGCAAGTCACTTCTTAAGAACTCATGTTTTGCAAAGATACAGCCATTTTTATGATAGCTTGGTAAATCTCTTAAAGAAAAGGGAGAGGTTTATGACAGAAACAGTGATAAAGCTTTAAGTACATGTGTGTGGTTAACTCTGCTTCAGCCACTCAGGTTAACTTCTACTTATATTTATGGGTTTGATTGCATAATATACGAAGTTTGCAGGAAGTACCCGAAAGATAAAGTTACACAGACGAGTTATTTAAGTTTGAAAGTAAACCACAGCTCATGCTGAGAAACTAGTTTATAGCCAATTTTGTAACAAGCGAATACGTCATTCCTTTTCTTTTAATTTTTCCCCTTATCTCCTGGTTAACATTAGGCAATTAATCATTGTTTGAATGTGCAGGATAGTAAGTTCACAAAAGAATGCAGCTTTGGGGATTGATTAGCTGAAAAGCCAGTAAATCACATTATAAAAGTGAAGATAAACATTTGATGATATTCAAACCACCCTAAGCAAATGGATGATTTGCACGTATCAGGTTGTCCCAGCAGACAATGGTTTCCTTCACAAGCTTCATTCAGTAATGAGACTCATTTCATCTGACAAATATTACTTGATCAATAGTCCTTGCATTTGCCACAAGAAATGGCCTCTCATGGTTAATGTGTAACCGATTATTGTTCTTCCTCTAGTAGTCCACATTTTACAGTAGAGAAATACATTGTGTACACTAGTCACCCTAAAACACTAAAACATGTCAAATGTTGGCAGTAGATTTTCATAGTATTATTGCATTTGGCATTGTACACTGGTTAGGACATGTCTGCACGGTGCTCACCCACCACTTC
>NW_006283544.1:1799891-1803873 GCF_000327345.1 Myotis davidii
TAGACTTTTAAAAATCAAGGACATTCTTCTTCTACAGTAAGAAAAAGAGGGAACAGCCCATATAGTGACAACAGAGTTGTTGAATGATTATGTATGTGGAAGTGAAACTATTCCATTCTAACGAAGGCAAATTACCCTAAAACCTTTGTTATGGAAAATTAAAACTAATGACATGTTCCTGTTGTAAAGCGGAATCACCTGTAAGCTCATTTCCCCGTGTGAGAAGCAGTTTATTTTCAAACGTAAATAACTTGTCCACTTCGTAGTTTGCTACCCCTCTATGCCAGTAGTTGTTATGAACAACCTATTATTTTCCCTATGATAATTTAACAAATTAAACAACTTAAGAGGTATTCCTACATCTGAGGGCTCTTTCTTTGAAGTAAATGTAGATAAAAATGTGCCACGATGGGAAGTCTGAAATGGCCTGTTACCTGTTTTTGCTTGACCTTGTAGAGGTTTTCAGTGACAACGGAGTTAACCAGTGAGGGAGGTGCATTGAGGGGGTCCCATCACACTCTATTGTGTGGGATGGCACCAGCAAAGCGTGTAGATTAGGCTGTGGAGAGAACAAAGCTAGGTACACTCTCTCCAGCTCCGGGTAAACAAGATTATTGTTCTCCATCCCTGCTGTTTGGAATGAATGCAATGCCGCAAAGTTAATTGCCGCCGTAATTAGGGGGGAAAACACACGAAATGACTCAGAATGTGTTAAGTCAGTATGGTTTAAACCTCAGAGATATTTCCCTGTATACAGGGGTGACGAGCTCTATTCATCCCTTTTAAGCGATACGTTTAAATGTTAACATAACATTGAAACACAGCCTTACAAGTTGAAAGGTAGCAGCCAGTGCCAGGTATAAATGCTTAATGGTCACTAGCATTCTGGCGAGGGGAGGAGAATGTCCCGCTTGGAGATTTAATGCAATGTAAAACAACGCGCAATCAATTGAAAGGTTCCCCTTCCTAGAGTAGGCCTTCTTGGCACACAAGCTTTGCCCCACACCATTTCATAAAATGCGCAACTTCCAAGTCACCTCCACATAAGGAGATTTCACTCTGCTGTTGAGAAAGTTCCTCGTATCTAACTAAATCACCCGATCTGCAGTTTAGCAATCGCATTTCCTCATGTCTTCAGCAACATCGAACATTCTACATTAGCATAGACATTCTTACCACCTCAGCCAAATATCACACAATTAAAATAGGAGGAAATAAAAAGAATTTCCTTCTTTCCACACTGTACTCATAAACTCTAATTGGATTACTTAGTTGGTTTCAAATTTAAAAACAAGCTTTAGGACCCAACCATTGTTTACGTTGTGGATTCCCAGTGGTGCTTCCAACAGTACAGTGTGGGGAAAACAGATTTTTGAGCTGCCAGGAGCATTAAGGTTAACAGATTAGCAGATACATCTCAGTTAGGGCTTTCCCTTTTGTCCCATGCGTTCAGAGGGAAACTATGACATCTTAAAGATTGAAATCTTATTCCTCAATGAGATAGTTATTTGGAGTCATGTGAACATTAATGAAAACACAAGTAATTATAGCTTTTTGCTGCTTGGCCTTAAGTAATTTTTCTACTATAATTAGATTAGAAGAGGAACTAGAAAAAAGCTTCAATGAAATGCAGTCACGAATTCCCTCCAAAACGCTTGCCTGTAATTAAGGTGCATTTACAGATCTGATATTCCTTTAAAAAGGCATTAACATTACAAAGACCAATTATGCATGGTCAAACAAAGGAGATCCAGGTTCTCAGATCAAAGCAGTAATCTTGTTTACAATTGTTATTTTTGAAGTATCTTCAAATAGGACAAACACACATTGACTATGTAAACAGGTATAGCTGTGGGCTAATTTGCTGTTTCCAGGATCCCATCATTTTCCCACAGGGTTCAAACTTAGTATGGCATACACTGGTTTCCATTCCAAACCCCAACCAGCTGATGCTAAGGAATATTTATTTACTTATGTATTTATATATTATTTATTTAATTGATTTTAGAGAGAGGGGAGGGAGAGGAGAGAGAGAGAAACATATTTATGTGAGAGAGAAACATCCATTGGTTGCCACTCGTGTGCCACCGCCAGTCTGGAGATTGAACCCACAACCTGGGTATGTGCCCTGAACAAGAATCTAACCTGAGACCTCTCAGTGTACAGGCTGACACTCCAACCAACTGCACTACACTGGCCATGGCAAGAACAAAAACTTTTTAAAAGAAAAAAATTCCAAATATCATCTTTAGTATTAAAAATGTTACATTTTTAACATAACCTTGCTCATTTACCAAAGTTGCTTGCTTTTGAAAAGATCAACAAGTTTTTTGAATATCTCTTCTTGCCATTTCCTTCTATTCAAAGTGACAAATAGCAAGGAGCTACAACCAAGATTATTCTAAGCAGAAAAGCGCTCATTTAGAATTGAAGGTCAGATAAAGAGCTTCACAAACAAGAAAAAGCTAAAGGAGCTCACACCACCAAACCAATATTACATGAAATGTTAAAGGGTCTTCTTTAAGAAGAAGAAGAAAAGGCCTTAGCCAAGCCAAGCAGCTCAGTTGGTCAGAGTATCATCCCAATACGCCAAGGTTCGATCCTGCTTAGGGCACATAAGGGAGTCAACCAATGAATGCATAGGTAAATAGAATAGCAAATGTCTCTCTCTCTCTCCCTCCCTCCCTCTTCCCCCTCTCTCTAAAATCAATAAATAAATCAACGAAATCTAAAAGTCAAAATAAACAGAAATCTAATGAAGAAAATAAACTGGTGAATAAAATAGAATCAGAGGCATGGAAACACGAAACAGACAGATGAATCTCAAAGGGAAGAGGTGAGGTGGGAGGCCGGGAAGAGATTAACCAAAGATCTTACCTCTGGACACAGACAGTAAGGTGGTGAAGGCCTGGGGCGGGTTGGGAACTGGGTGGAGGGGGATAATGGGGGGGAAAGGGGGAAACATCTGTAATACTCTGAACAATTAAGATTTTTTTTTTAAAAAAGAATCAGGTTATAAACGAATAAAATAAATTTAAAAAAGATCAACAAGCTTTTAAAAGATCAAAGGCAAAAAAACACACAAAGATTTTAGTTAAGTGAAAGGGTACTGAATGGATTTAAGAAAATCTGAATTTGAGAAAAAACGCATGGACATGGACAACAGTGTGGTGATTGTGGTGGGAGGGGTGTGGGTGGAGGTGGAGGAGGGTATGGGGGGGGATAAGTGGTGATGGAAAAATATATATATTTTTTAAATAAAAAATAAAATAAAAGTGTAACAAAATAACCAAGAAAAATCTGAATTTGAGTTTGACCTTTCTCTTACTGTAAGGCATTAAGCAAATTCCTTAAACACTCTAGACCTTTCTCTGCTTATGTAAGATAAGAATAGCAGCACATCCCTAAACCAGGTGTTGTGGAGGCCAAATTCACCTCAGGACAGAAAGCAATCCCAAGGAATGTTCATTTAAATAAGAATATGTTTTTTTAAATCTCACTGTATCTCGGGTTAAATGTCCTTGGTGGTCCCAAGGAGAAAAAAGAAAAAACCTTCCTGTAATACCTATAACAACAGGTCATGCCAAACGTGCCTGTGAGACTAGCTCTGTGTTGGAGAAAGTTAAATGAGTTTCTTTTCTACAGGCTCCTCTGAACCAGTTGACTCTCCTAGAGAAGCACGGCAGCGTGAAATCTGTGAAGCCCATTTGACTGTAGAGCTGCTTTCCCCTGAGGCTGGTGGGGGACCAGTGTTGTGAAAAAGTTGGGAATTGTTGCTCTCTGCTGTGTTAGCGATTTGGTTGGGTAGAGAGCATTTAGATGCTCAAGCAACTGCACTTTTTAGTCAATTTGTACTTATTTGGTACAAATGAACAGTTATTGGCAGCGGTGTTCTAAAATAAATAATTTGCAAACTTTGTCTCTTGTAGCAGCTTCATCACTTATAACCTGAGTGACATTAGGTAAGTGCCAGGTCTCGGCA
>NW_006283544.1:1803907-1819374 GCF_000327345.1 Myotis davidii
GAGATAATATACTGCATAGGTTATGGCCAAAATAAAATAAATGTAGTTAGCACAGTGAGCTTAATAAATGGTAGATTCAATCTTACTTTTTTTTTTTTGGAAATGTCTAAGTTAAAGGAGTGACCTTCTCTAGGTCACATGGCAACTCTGTGACATTGTTAGAAAGGGACCGGAATATTGGTAACTAGTGTTGTTTGAATTCACATCTATCAAAACTCTAGAACAGATTATTAGAGAGGATTTGTAGGAAGAAAAGTAATAATTCCTATCGGCCACTATTTCAAAATGAATAAATTTAGTTAAACTAACACAAGCATTCCCCACACCCTTTGTGCTATCAGATTTGTAGCCAAGGGACATGCCAGAGGCAAGAGAAAAAGATATCTTTAGTTGTTCTTGTGGAAAAGATGGTTCTAGGTTAATTAGCTCATAATCCAGCAAGATTTATTTATCACTATTTGGGGGGAAATAGAGAGAGTGATAAATTTCAACCTCCAAGGAAATGTTTAGCATTTATCACAGGATTCTCTCTCTTTTTTAAAAAAAATATATATTTTTTTATTGATTTCAGAGAGGAAGGGAGAGGGAGAGAGAGACTGAAGCATCAATGATGAGAGAGAATCATGGATTGGTTGCCTCCTGCACACCCCATACTGGGGATCAAGCCCGATCCCGGGCATGTGCCCTTGACCGGAATCGAACTTGGCACCTTTTGGTCCACAGGCTGACGCTCTATCCACTGAGCCAAACCGGCTAAGGCAGGATGCTCTCTTGAACAACATTGTAATCAATGACTTGGAGGAAGATATGGAGTCATAAAAGATCCAAGTTGGGAGAAAATGCTAGTGGCAAAGTCAGGAATCCAATAGGCTACAATGATGAACAGGAATTTAAAATGATACTTGAGGGAGAAAAAAAGACTTTTATTTATATTGTGAAACTTCAGCTTAAGACTAAATTCCAGCTCTTTCACTTATATAAGTTCTGCTTTGAATCTGTTTTCTCATCTCAAAATGCAAATAATGACTAGCTCATGAAGGTGGGAGAATTACATAATATTAGTATAAAGAGACCATCCAAGGAGGTACTGAATGCAGAGCATAGCACATATAGTTGGTCAGGTCAATAAGTACTAGAACCAGTAATAATTATGCTACTACCACTAATAAAAACAGTTATGCAGAAAAAGCTTTAGAAGCTTTAACTGGGCCTGGCCTGCGTGGCTCAGTGGTTGAGCATTGAACTATGAACCAGGAGGTCACAGTTCGATTCCCGGTCAGGGCATATGCCTGGTTTGCGGGCTTGATCCCCAGTGTGGGGCATGCAGGAGGCAGCCAATCAATGATTCACATCATTCATGATTCTGTTTATCTTCTCTCCCTCTCCCTTCTTCTCTGAAATCAATAAAAATATATTTAAAAAAAAAAGTTTTAACTGATTACAGGTTCAATGAGGCTGATGAGACTGATAATTATTTTGGTGAGTTGTAAGTAGTTCTAGAACCCGATTTTTATTTTCATTTTTATTTTATTTATTGATTTTAGAAAGAGAGGTAGGGGGAGAGAGAAAGAGAGAGGGAGACATGGATTTGTTGTTCCACTTATTTATGCATTCATTGGTTGATTCTTTGTTGTTTTTTTACAAATAAAAAGTAATTCTATTGACTGTTAATTTTACCATGAAATGTATTGGCTGATTCTCATATGTGCCCTGACCAGGGATCAAACCTGCAACATTAGTGTATTAGACGACACTCTACCCAACTGATCTACTAGGCCAGGGCTGGAACTCCATTTTTACAGACACATGCACAAACTAGAATGCATTTATGTAAGGGTGGCCAGATGGTGAAGACGAGTTGAGAAACAAAATCACTTGAAAAGCAAACGACTGACATGTGTTGGGTAAATGCCCTTTTTCCCCCCTAAACACACACACACACACACACACACACACACACACACACACACACCCCACTTCATTGAGGTGTGGTTGACCTACAAAATGCTGTGTATATTTAATGTACACAACTTGATGAATTTGGAGGGAAAATTCTTTTAAAATATATCACTTCTTTTAATCCTCTCTATAACTTCTTAGGTAGGTAAAATTATCCTAGTTTTAAAGACGAGGAACTAAGGCTGAGAGAGTTTAAGTGGTCATACATCTATCTAGTAAGAGGTGGTGCTAGAATATGTAACTAGAATATAATATAGAATGAAAATGGATTGCTTTTATTCATTGTTGCTCCAAGGGACAAATTACTGCGAATGGAATATTTAACTAAAGTCTACAAAATAACTGACATGTACTCTTCAAAAATATCAATGTCATAAAAGACAGAAAGATTGAGGAACTACTCTGGATTAAAGGAGAGTTAAAAGGCTCATTCCAATGGATTGAATGAAGAATTTGGAGATTTCTTGGCATGAAGGGAATTATCGGGACAATTGGTGAAATCTAAAAAGGAATTTTAGATTAGATAATAATATTGTGTCAATGTTCATTTCCTGACTTTAATCATTGAACTGTGCTTATGCAAGAGAATGTACTTGTTCTTAGGAAATGCTCACTCAAGTTTGGCCGTAGAAGAAAATCATATCTTCAAAGTACTCCCAAAAGGGTCAGAACAACAAGACAAAAAGAGAGGCAGGGAAAAGGATAAAGCAAATGTAATAAAATGTGAACATTTGGAGAATCTGGGTAAACGCTAAATGAGAATTATTTGCATTATAATTGACACTTCTCTGTATGCCTGCAATTGTGTCAAAATAAAAAGTTGCAAGCCGAAACCGGTTTGGCTCAGTGGATAGAGCGTCGGCCTGCGGACTGAAAGGTCCCAGGTTCGATTCTGGTCAAGGGCATGTACCTGGGTTGCGGGCACATCCCCAGTAGGAGATGTGCAGGAGGCAGCTGATCGATGTCTCTCTCTCATCGATGTTTCTAACTATCTCTCTCCCTTCCTCTCTGTAAAAAATCAATAATAAAGAAAAAAAGTTGCAAATAGCCCTAACTGGTTTGGCTCAGTGGATAGAGCGTCGGCCTGTGGACTGAAAGGTCCCAGGTTTGATTCTGGTCAAGGGCATGTGCTTTGGTTGTGGGCACAGCTCCAGTGGGAGGTGTGCAGGATGCAGCTGATCGATGTTTCTAATTCTCTATCCCTTTCCCTTCCTCTCTGTAAAAAAATCAATAAAATATATATATTTTTTAAAAAGTAAAAAAAAGTTGCAAATAATTTAAAAATATGTGGGGCAATTAAAAATAAAATTTAAGAAAGAATACAGTATTCTGGAGGCAATTGGTAACATAGGATTGGATATAGAAAAGACTAGAGATTGTAAGGGCCACAGAGGAAGATTGAAAGTCCTATTTGAAAATGGATAAGAGTAATTGGTTGACTCATTCCTTTCATTCATTTACTCAGAAAAAAGTATTTTTTCATCACTTAGAACTTTAGAAAAATCCAGTTGTATTAACTATTAGATTTTATGACACTTTTTCTCCCCAAAGTGATGAGAACTTTTTGGTAAAATAAATTAGTCTTCACTGACTCTTTTGGGTGGAACAAGGGCTGTATGTTTGAAGAGAGAACAGAAGGTATCTCAAGAAGAGAAAGGGTAAAAAGGCATTTTACACTATATCATGATATGAGTACACAGATCTCTTAAAAAAAATTCTTACTGTTCTGGAGATGTGAGGGGCTCAATAAATAGTATCTTTCTTCCCAGGCAAGTTCTGAACAGCTAGATCAGGAAGGCAAAAGTGGTGGGTAGAGATTTAAAATACTGTCCTTATTAGTAAATGCAATATTGAAAGACATCTATAATAATAAAAGCATAATATGCTAATTAGACCAGATGTCCTTCCAAACAACCTTCCAGACGAAGCCAGGGCTGCGAGGGAAGCCCGGGTCCCAGGTGTCAGAGGGAAGCTGGTGCCAGCAGCACGGAGGGGGGAGAGGGGAGGCCTACCCTTGCACGAATATCATGCGTCGCTCCTCTAGTAGTTTAATATAAAGGCCAAGTGGCCCTTAATCCTGCTCCTCTCCCCATACTGTGCCTTAGACTTACCCTTTCACTCAAAAGGTAATGATTATGACTTAGAATGAGAGGAGCAGGGGACTGTCCCAGGAATAGAATAGGCTGGTTCTTTTGTAGGAAAAAAAAAAAAAAAGAAAAGGAAGAAGAAATACTATAGAAGCTCAGTTCCTTAAACACAGTGTATATCAACGAGATAGTCAAGAAGTAGAAAGAGGCGGAAGTATTTGGGAAAATCCCTCCTTGTGGAAAATATGGAGGGAGGTATGTGGGGAGCCAAGGGGAATACATTTATTTTCCTGTACTATTTTCTATGCTTAAAGGAAAATAGAGAGCCCAGCCGGTGTTGCTCAATGGTTGAGCATCAACCTATAAACCAGGAGGTCACAGTTCGATTCCCAGTCAGGGCACATACCCGGGTTGTGGGCTTGATTCCTGGTAGAAGGCGTGCAGGAGGCAGCTGATCAATGATTCTTATCATTGATGTTTCTATCTCTCCCTCTCTCTTCCTTTCTGAAATGAATAAAAATGTGTTTTAAAAAAGAAAAAGGAGAGAAAACCAAACATGGGGTTTATGAATGAACATTGAGGAGTGACTTTTTGCAAGGGGCTAGGGAGAGAAGGGTATTTATAGACAGGAAGTAATGAGAAATGGAGGCTTAGATGTTCAGTACTAGAGGGGCAACAAGTGCCATTTGGGAGAAGGGTTTTAATGTGGTGGTTTTAGGCACAAACCAGATTGGGAGAAATGAGAGTGGCAGAGGCTGTCCTGTTTGTTTGTTGTTTTTCTTCCTTTGTCCTTCCCACAAATGTTGGTGTTTGTTGGGATTTTGTCTCTGACCCTGCATTCCTCACTCTCCAGTCTTTCTGGATTGTTGATTGTCCACCATAGATTTCAATATAAGGTAATGAGTACATGTCTAATGGGGTTAATCTTGGAAGGGATAAATACCTCCTTTTTTGAGATGGCGGGGGGAGGGAGGAATGATGTTAAGATGCAGAGATGAAAAATGACCTCATTTTTTCTGGGTAACATGGGAAAAAGGCTTATCTAATTAGTCATGAAAATATCTTCTTTTATAGATTGAATGTTTCTCCCCAAATTTGATTTTTTTAAATTGATTTTAGAGAGAGAGAGGAAGGGAGAGAGAGAGGAGCATTGGTTTGTTGTTCCATTTATGTGTGCATGCATAGCTTGATTCTTGTTTGTATGTTGATTGGGATTGAACTCAAATCTTTGGAATATCTAAAAAACACTCTAACCAACTGAGCTATCCAGCCAAGGCAAAATCCAGGTATTTAAGAAATAGATTCGCCCCAGCCGGTTTGGCTCAGTGGATAGAGTGTTGGCCTGTGGGCCAATGGGTTCAATTCTGGTCAAGGGCATGTACCTCAGTTACAGGCTCCTACCTGGCCTGGATCCTAGTTCGGGGCTCATGTAGGAGGCAACCAGTCTATATATTACTCTCACTTCGATATTTCTCTCTCTCTTCCACTGTCTCTGAAAATCAATGGGAAAATGTTCTCGGATGAGGAGTAAAACATAAATAAATAAATGTTTCAAGGCTATATATGAGGTCAAAGAAAATAATATAATAATCTCTATAAATCCTATTCTTGAAAGACATTACTTATAAGGTAATTAAAATGATTTTTTTTACATTTCAATTATATTTAAATGGCTTAGGTAAAATAAAAGGTACAATCTTTTAAAGAGGGATGTTGCAACATTAGAAGTCTGTTACATTATAAGCAACATTGGAAACAAATAAAATATAATTTGTCTAGATGATAGGGGTTAGGGCATTGTGACACAAAAGAATAAAGTAGTCCTCTGCCAGTGAAATGAAAATCACCATATACTGGATTAGAGCAGAGATGTGCAAAGTCACCTAAAAGGCAGGTTCACTGGTTTCCAGAATAGGAACTAGAATGTAACCCTATTGAAAAAAAATTACAGGATTTAGTTGATGTTTTCAGAGCATTGCATCCCAAAGCAGCAGAATATACATTCTTTTCAAATGCACATGGAACATTTTCTAGGATACACCTCATGATAGGAAACAAAACAAGTATCAATAAATTTAAGAAGACTGAAATCATATCAAGCAACTTCTCCTACCACAATGAATGATATGAAACTAGAAACCAAATATAAGAAAAAAAATAACACTGAAAAACAAACACATAGAAGTTAAATAACATGGTAATAAATAATCAATGGGTCAACAATGAAATCAAGGAGAGAATCAAAATTTACCCTGAGACAAATGAAAATGGAACACACGAAACCTCAAATCTATGGGACACAATGAAAGAAGTCCTAAGAGGATCAAATGGGATTTATTCTGGGGATGCAAGGTTGGTACACATTCTCCAATCAATAAACATGATACACCACATAAACAAAATAAATTCATTGCAATAGAGGCCTACCTCAAGAAGCAAGAAAAACTCAAATAAACAATCTACCCTGACACCTAAAGAAACCAGAAAAAGAACAATAAACAAAGCTCAAAGTGAGTAGAAGGAAGGAAATAATAAAGATTAGAGCAGAAATAAAGGACATAGAGACTAAAAAAAACAATACAGAGAAATCAATGAAACAAAGAGCTCATTCTTTAAAAAAGATAAACAGATTAATGAACCTTGATCCAGATTCATCTAGAAACAAAGAGAGAGGACTCAAATAAATAAAATCTGAAATGAAAGAGGAGAAATAACAACCAACACCACAGATATACAAAGAATTGTAAGAAAATATTATGAACAATGATATGCCAACAAATTGGACAATCTGGACAAACTGGATTAATTCCTAGAAACATACACTTTTCCAAAACTCAATCAGGAAGAATCAGAAAATCTGAACAACCTGCTTATAACTAATAAAATTAAAGCAGTCATCAAAAAGCTCCAGCAAAAAAAAGTCCTGGACCAGATGGCTTCACAGGTGAATTTCACCAAACATTCAAAGAACTAACACCTACCCTCCTCAAACTATACCAAAAATTTCAAGAGAAAGAAATACTCCCAAGCTCTTTTTATGAGGCCAGCATTACCCTAATTCCAAAACCAGATAAAGACACTACAAAGAAATAAAAGTATAAGCCAATATCCCTTGTGAACATAGAAGCTAAAATCCTCAATAAAATATTAGCAAACCAGAAGATCAAATGGGATTTATTCTGGGGATGCAAGGTTGGTACAACATTCTCCAATCAATAAACATGATACACCACATAAACAAAATGAAGGATAAAAACCACATGATCAACCTGGCTGGTGTGGCTCAGTGGTTGAGCACTGACCCTTGAACCAAGAGGTCACCAATTCAATTCCTGGTCGGGCATATGCAGAAAAAGCATTTGATAAAATCCAGCACCCATCCTATCTAATAAAGAGGGAATATGCTAATTGACCCTCATGCAACTAGACCACTTACTTACACCATACATAATAAAAAACTCACAATGGATTAAAGACTTAAATGTCTCAAAACCATGAAAACCCCAAAAGAAAATATAGGCAGTTAAATCACTAACATTTCGAGCCTCCTAGCTAATGGAGAAAGAGAGGCCTCAGTTTTCCCAGCCGACCCTTCCATGGGAAAGCCCCTTCCTCTTGGCCGTCTAAATACCAACCTGCAAAGGGACCCTGCCCCTGCCCATGTGGTCTTCACTACCTCAGCCTGCCTCTTCCCATGGTTGGCTCCCCGGGGCTCCAGAGCTCTAATGCCAGTCCAGGTGGGTGCACCCCCACCCCAGCTGATAAATTTACCACACAGGGTGTTAACAGGCCTTGCCCAGTATGGTGATCTGGTTACCAGTGCCTGTGGCTGAGGAACCCGCACAGATCAGTCCTGTCCCATTCGCTGCCACACTCCTCCACCGCCAAGATGTTGGTGGCTTTGGACATGTTATGTCTGCTGCTGGGTGAGCCTCCTTTCCACCAGCTTTGAGACACCCATGAGGCCGTGGAGGGGTGTGTCTGCCTGTCTTTATCCCAGGGTGGCTAGACTGGAGACTGGTGTGTCTTCACATCTGTGTGTTCATCAGCCTATTTCTGGGATGTCTGGGTCAATGTGTGTTCGTGTGAAAGGGAGAGAAAGGGATTCTATACAAAGTGACTCTTGTGTGTTTACCTGTCTTCCTGGGTCTGGATGCTTGGGTCAGCAGCTGGTGGTGCGTTTTTTTCTGTTTTTCAGCCTTTCATGATTTTATCTTCTCCCTTCAACCATTTTTTTTTGTCTTTCATACTGTTTTATTTATTGTCTTTTTATATTGAATGTATTGGGGTGACATCTATACTAACAAAGTATAGTATGCTAATTAGACCAGACAGACGAACAACCTTCTGGATGTCATTCCAGACGTCTTTCTGGACTAAGCCGCAATGACAAGGGCTGAGGCAGAGGCAGTTAGGGGTAATCAGGCAGGTGAGCGGTTAGGGGTGAATAGGCAGGTAGGCAGGTGAGCAGTTAGGAGCCAGTGGTCCCAGATTGCGAGAGGGATATCCGACTGCTGGTTTAAGCCTGATACCGCAGGTTTAGGACATCCCCCGAGGGGTCCAGGATTGCAAAGGGGTGCAGGCCAGGCTAAGGGACTCTCCCCTCCCTCGGTGCACGAATTTCATGTACCGGGCCTCTAGTTGGTTAATATAGGTTTCAGGTGTATAATTCTATAACACACACACACAAACACACACACACACACACATACACACACACATCACTAACATTTCTCTTAACAACATTTTTTTCTGACATACCTCCTCCAGCAAGGGAAACAAAGAAAAAATAAACAAATGGGACTATGTTAAAGGAAAAAGGTTTTTCACAGCAAAGGAAACCATTAACAAAACAGAGCAACAACCTCTTAAATGGGAGAACATTTTTACCAATGATACATCTGATAAGGGATTACTATCCAAAACTTATAAAGAACTCATACTACTCAACGCCAAAAAACAAAACAAAACAATCCAGTTTAAAAATGGGCAGAGAACCTGAATTGACACTTCTTTAAAGAGGACATACAGAAGATCAACAGACCTATAAGAAACTGCTCAGCCTAAGCCAGTTTGGCTCAGAGGATAGAGCATCGGCCTACAGACAGAAGGGCCCCAGGTTCGATTCCGGTCAAGGGCATGTACCTTGGCTGCAGGCACATCCCCAATGGGGGGTGTGCAGGAGGCAGCTGATCGATGTTTTTCTCTCATCGATGTTTCTAACTCCCTATCCCTCTCCCTTCCTCTCTGTAAAAAATCAATAAAATAATATTTTTTTTAAAAAAGAAAATGCTCAAAATCACTAACTGTCAGAAATGTAAATTAAAACCACAATGAGATATCACCTCACACCTGTCAGAATGGCTATTATCAATAAATCTACAAATGACCAGTGTTGGTGAGGATGTGGTATAAAGGGAACTCTTGTGCACTGTTGGTGGGAATGCGTAAAGGGAACTCTTGTGCGCTGTTGGTGGGAATGCAGACTGGCGCAGCCAATATGGAAAACACTATGGAGTTTCCTCAAAAAATTAAAAATGAATCTGCCTTATGATTCAGCAATTCCACTTCTAGAGATTTACCTGAAGAAACCCCAAACACTAATTTGCAGTGTTATTTACAACAGCTAAGCTGTGGAGACAACCCAAATGCCCATCAATAAATGAGTGGATAAAAAAGCTGTGGTACAAATATACATTAGAGTATTAGCCATAAAAAAGAATGAAATCTTACCTTTTTCCACAGCATGACTGGACATAGATAATAGTATGTTCAGTGACATAAGTCAGTCAGAGAAAGCAAATACCATATCATTTCACTTATATGTGGCATCTAGAGAACAAAAAAATGAACAAACAATTGAAACAGACTAATAGACACAGAATGAAGTGGTGGTTTCCAGAGGAGAGGGAAGGTTGGGGCACTGGGTGAAAGTGATAGTTACTACACAGTAACAGGAATGTAAGTACAAAATAGGGAAGATAGTCAGTAATATTGTGATAACTATGTATGGTGCCAGTGTGGTTGTCTAACCACTAGCTCTACACCTGAAACCAATACTAGAAAGATTGAAAGAAAATAATAAGAAGTAATCGCATAGGTAAAGACAATGTAGTAATGGCACGGATGGGATCAAGACTGCCCATCTGAAACCTATAAAATAAGAGTCAGGCTAGCAATGCCCGTTCTAGCATTGTCTATGGCAATGGTTTTAAAAACCTTTTTAAAGAACTACATTTTATATCAGCATCCGTGTTCTCTCCAGTGTGTGTGTACAGCAGGAGCCTGAGACCTGAAGGATGAGGAGTGGCCAGGGGAGGAGCATGCAGAATTCGAGGCAGAGGAAGCAGCATGTGATAAAGATTCTGAGAGAACAAAGAGCTGGGAAATTTAAGGAACTGAAAAAAGGCCACTGAGTAAGTAGTCAGTGATGCTAATCATAGAGGGAATGTTTATTCCATGGCACCTTAAAAATCTTGGTCCCACTAAATCTGGGTCATTTTTCCTGGGAGCCAGTTGTTAACCATTTATAAGCATACCACTCGATACTGTAACAGACACTTAAAATGAAATGGGTAAACTTAGGTGTTTTTCCCATATATAATAGGTAAAACTGTTAAAGACCTGGCTAAGTTTTCAAGAAATCAGCATGCGAATTACAGAGTGAATTATAGTATAACTAGAGGCCTGGTGCACAAATTTGTTCATGGGTGGGTCCCTTGGCCTGGCTGGCGATCTGGGCCAATTGGGGCATCTCGCCTAGTCCTAATTGGGGTTGTCAGGGAGGCAGAGGCGGGAAGGGAGGTTCTGATAGTGGCAATCAGGCCTGGCCAGACAGGGGGAGGGGCCACAGGAGGTTGGCCAGTGGGGGAGGGGCCAAGGGAGGCTGATGGGCCGAGGGAGGTCGGCCAGCTTCAGGAGGTTGGTTGTGGGAGCACACTGACCACCAGGGGGCAACTCCTACATTGAGTGTCTGCCCCTGGTGGTCAGTATGCATCATAGCAACTGGTCAACCGGTCATTCTGGCCATTCGGCTGGAATGGTCACTTAGGCTTTTATATATATAGATTATGGAAAATAATAAAATAGTAATAGTGTAAAAATATAATAAAAAGGGTTTGCGAACATTTAGAAGACATGACAGTCTTCCCTCGCCACCTTCATTCTTGGCTTTACTTTGAAGGAAGCTATAATAATAAATTAACTGAAAGGTGTTCAGTGTACTTCCTTAAAATGGCAAGGCTGATGCTCAAGTTTTTAAATCAACTTCTGACATTTCTTCTCATTTACTGGGCTTATGTTTTGATTATTTGAAGGAAGAAACTACAATTAATTTTTTTTCTTGGCTCTTAATCCATTAATCCACAAGCCAGAGCATTTTAGAAAATTAACATTGTACTTTTACTGTACTTTTTTCTGTGCTTGAAACTACTTGTTAGTTTTTTGGAAGTGGTCAGCAATAGAGGACACAACTGCTGTATTATATACTGTGGAATTGAATAATTTAAATGTGTTGAGCTTAAACCTTTTTTTCCTAACAAGTCATACATAAGCATTTCCATTATCAAAAAAAGAAATATTTTATATAGCATCTGGGTTAAGAGGATGGCCATTTTTATTCTATTCCATTCCATTCTATTTGGGGCAATATGTTAGATTTTGAATTGCTTAGTATAGTTTAGAACTTATTTTATTAGCCACAGAATTAAATGTATTAGGTAGTGTTATATTTTTGAATTAGAAAGTGCTCACCTATAAAATAAAAATAAAAAAGCCCGAAGACAAAATAAAGTATCTAAAGGCAGTAATTTAAAAGCAATTTATGAAGATTTTTCTGAACTATAGGTACCTTCCTTGAATATAAAGAAAGCACAGCATACTTCTAGTGCAAGAACTAAAAAGTGGCTAAATTTAGGATACCTTTGAAATCTATGGAGGAATAAACTATGTTGTTATCCATCTATTTAGATACATTTATCTTGACAATATTATGCTAACATAGCAGCCTTTTCAAAGTTTAAGGTAATTCTGAATTTATAATCTATGGAAGCAGCAAGTAAAATACCTTTCTGCAACTATTGCAATAACATTTTAAATTATAATCAATATAGTCAATAATTTTAAAATTTGCCAATGATGTACAACTTTTTATTAAAATTGTCACAGGTGCATTACATAAAAAATAAAACTGTTGTCTACCTAACATGAAAGAAATAATTCTTTTTACCTCACTTTAGTAAAAAGCAAGACTCATCTATTCTTCTTTTCAAATGTTTGAATCACTCTGGCCAGGGAGCTCAGTTGGTTAGAGTGTTACCCCGATACGCCAAGGTTGTGGGATTGATCTCCGGTCAGAGCACATATAAGAATAAACAAAGTCCTAGCCGGTGTGGCTTAGTTGGTTGGGCATCATCCCGTGCAAGGGAAGGTTGCTGGTTTGATTCCCAGTTAGGGCACATGGCTGGGTTGTGGGCTTGATTCCCAGTAATGGGCATACAAGAGGCAGGCCATTGATGTTGCACTCAAATTAATGTTTCTCTCTTCCTCTCCCTTCCTCTTTCTCTAAATATCAATAAAATGTTTTTTTTTTTAAAAGAATCAACCAATGAATGCATAAACAAGTGGAACAACAAATTGATGTTTCTCTATTTCAAATCAATATAAAATTTTTTTTAAAAATGAGTTAAATTTGTTGAAACATAATATACTGGCACTATTAGCTTATATCTCAACTAGAGGCCCGATGCACAAAATTCGTGCAAGGGGCTCGGCCCTTGAAGCCCTGGCTGCCTTGCAGCCCTGCCTACTGGTCATTTCGGAAGTTTGTTCTGCTGTCCAGTCTAATTAGCATATTAGCTCTTTATTATATAGGATTGCATTTTGATCTGTTTTCCAAGTTCATGTTTTATAACTACCTTGTATAAATTGGAGATTAAATTTCAAATTAAAAATTATAGTGTAAAAAAGAAAGGACTGTTATTTGCTTTGGCAATGGTTTGGAGATAGGCATGAGATGATTTAAAAGGGAGATCAGTGAAGAAACTATTGACATAATTTAGGGAAGAGGACCTAAGGGCTTGAACTAAGGTGGTGATAGAAATTCACATACAGGGAATAAAATATCAAGTTTAAAAGCAAAGAAGTAGAAATCTTTTTAAAATCTTAAATTAGAATGTTCTACATTCTGGATTTAGTTGATTCCTTCTTCATGGTGCCATTCAGCCTGATCTAGTTCATATTTTCCTTGTAGACTGGATGTTAGATCTGAAAACTTGATTTGATTAAAGTTAACATTTTGGGGGGCAAGGATACCATATAGGTGTTGTTTTATACTTCAGGTTACATCATGTCAAGAGGCACATGGTTGCTGGTTGTCCCACTCTTAAGAGAGAGCTAAGGTTGACTAGGGAATATAGGCGGTTATGTCCTGTTATAAATTTCCCTATTATCCTCGTACCTAATTGCTTTGGCGTTTACTGGTGATTGATGCCTGGGATCATTGATTTCATAGGGGTTATTTTCTCTTTCTAATTTTTAAACATCTTTATTGAGGTACAATTGACATACAATAAACCAGACATTTAAAAAATGTGCAGTTTGATAAACATTGATGTATGTATGAACCCATGAGAACATCACCATCATCAAGATAGAACATCACCCCAAGACATTCTGCCCTTTCATTTATTTAGAACTTTTCATAACCAAAAGTTTTAACTTTTGGAAAACATTCATGAGGCAGATCAACAGGGCTTGATGATTGAATGCATGAGGGTTAATGAGAGAAGGGTCTGGGGTGACTCGTAGATTTGTACTAGGAGCCACTAAGTAGGTGGGGTACCATTTGTTGAAACCGAGAACACTGGAGAGGAAAGTTGATGAATGAACTCATACATTTTCAGTTCACAATGGGACATCCAAGTATGGATGTCAAGTAGGTGGGTGTTCTAACTATCCCTCTCCCTTCCTTTCTGTAAAAAATCAATAAAATATAGATATTTTAAAATAAGAAAGGAACAGTTTGGACTAAGATAAACTTGGGAGTATCGGCATATAGTAACTGAAGCCAGGGAGTAGAAATTATCAAGGGAATAAGTACAGAACAGAAAAAAGATTTAAGGGGGAAAAGAAACTGAGAAGTTTAAATATTTTATGATCAATTAGGAGAGGAGGAGGAAGGCAAAGGATGAATGTGTAGAGGATTGCAGAAGGCAAGGGAAAATAGGGAGAGAGTGTCCCATTTGTGCTGATCCCAGTAAGCCATATTCTGTATAATCTTACTTTTCACTCAAAATTAATACAGTATCATTTATAAACCAGTGTGGGCATACTCTTGAAAGATATCACCTTTAGTACATTAATAAAGTTATGGCCCCTGTAAATCAATTAAAGTGAATAGTAACTGGCTAGCGTTGTCTGGTGACCTATCAGCCTCAGAAAGTCTATCTTTGAAGCATTTCCAGTACTTGTTACATTTTAAAATAAGTTATATTAAAATAAACTAGTTTCTTTTTTTGCATATCATCAGCCTCTCCGGGGCTTAGAATAAAAGAGAAAATCTGGTTCTAAACAACTTCAACCTCCCCTAAGTGTGGCAATTTTACCTTAGACTTCCTGGTGGATGATTCTCCAAGCACTGCTTGTACAACACAGTGAATTTAGAGTATTCTGGATCACTATGGGATGGCACTTCTTAGAAATTCCTATATTGAGAATGATAAGAATAAAATCTCTCCTCTGGTATTTGAGACATCATATATTCTTTTTCAGGGCCCTTTGAGAAAAGGATGAGGACAAATAATTTACAGTTTAAATATCTTACACATTTTAGGTTTTTTTTAATGTTTGTTTAATGAAGGAATGTATGAATCAATAAAACACATAGATTCCATTTAGCTGGTTCTGAAAAATTAACCATATCCAATTGACATAGGAAGAACTACTAGAGTCATGGAACTCTTTAACTTTATAACCTTTTATCATTATAACTAGAGGCCCGGTGCACAAAACTTTGTGCACTCGGGGGAAAGGAGGTGTCCCTCAGCCTGGCCTGTGCCCTCTCGCAGTCTGGGGCCTCTCAGGAGATAACACCCTGCTGGCTTAGGCCTGCTCCCGGGTGACAGAGGGCAGGCCCAATCCCTAGATGCAGCCCCTGGTCGGGCGCAGAGCAGGGCCGATTGGGGAGTTGGGGTGCCACCCCCTGTCATGCACAGAGCAGGGCGTATTGGGAAGTTGCAATGCCACCCCCAGTCACGCTCAGGGTAGCGCCGATTGGGGGGTTGGGGCACCGCCCCCTGTCACGCACAGAGAAGGGCCAATTCGGGGGTTGGGGCGCTGCTCCCTGTCACGCACACAGCAGGGCCCATCAGGGGGTTGAGGAGCTCTGCCCTGTCACTCACAGAGTAGGGCCGATAGGGGAGT
>NW_006283544.1:1819950-1850691 GCF_000327345.1 Myotis davidii
GGGTTCTATAATCAAAACTCTGTATCAACTCCAGCTCTGAGATCCCAGCTAGCTGAAAGCAGGTTTCTGGGGTTTTGTTTAGCTTCTATATTTGTTACAGTGTTTCAAACTGCAGGCTCAGAGGTCGGCAAGGCAGGCGGGGAACGTTGGTTTCCTCCATCACTGAAGCAAGCAAGCCTCATGTTAGTTTCAAGCTGCCTGGCTGCTGGCCGCCATCTTGGCTGTCAGTTAATTTGAATATCTCGCTGATTAGCCAACGGGAAGGGTAGCGGTCGTACGCCAATTACCATGTTTCTCTTTTATTAGATAGGATATTAAAATCTTTAGGAATAGATTTGATATTTATGAACTTATGTTGAACAAAAATTAAATTATAATAAATCCTTTCCCCCTTCCCTCCCCCCAAGAAAAGCTAATAGAGCAAGATTTTTCCCTTTTTCTTTCCACCCCATGGAAGTGGGAGGTGGGGATACGATGCACAGTATGAGAAGCATGTAGTGTCCTGCAAAGAGCATGGCCATTGCAAATCAAACCACCTGAAGGGGTCACATCCCTTTCTGCTATTTATCATATGACTGATCTTGGCCCATTAAGTTACTCTTCGAGTTTTTAAAAATGAAGATAATGCTTAATTAGCAAAGTTACTGTAAAGATTAATTAAGGAGTAGAAAGCATGTAAGAGCAACTGCGGAGAATTAACTTGATAATCCTCGCTATTACTCTTATATTTGGGAATTTTTATTTTTGACATTTAGCAAGAAAAAAAGAGTTATGTTAATTTTGTTTGTATTTATTTATTTATTAAGTATATTTTTATTGATTTCAGAGAGGAAGGAAGAGGGAGAGAGATATAGAAACATCAATGATGAGAGAGAATCATTGATTGGCTGCCTCCTGCACGCCCCCCGCTGGGGATCGAGCCCGAAATCTGGGCATGTGTCCTTGACCAGAATCGAACCTGTGACCCTTCAGTCTATAAGGCCGACGCTGTATCCACAGAGCCAAACCGGCTAGGGATATATATTTATTTTTAAATAAGAAAGGCCAGGAGAGGATGCAGTAATAGATAAGTAAGGTGATTCACAATAGCCAAGATGCCCATTGAGGGATAAATGAACAAACAAAATATGGCGTATACATACAATATTATTCAACTTCAAAAAGGAAGGAAATTCTGACACATGCTATAACATTGATGAACCTTGAGGACGTTTCATTTCATTATGCTAAGTGAGATAAGCCAGTCACAAAAACACAAATATTCCATTTATATGAGATAGAAACAGAAAGTTGGGTTGCCAGAGAATGGAGAAGGGGAAAATAATTGTTTAATGGGTATAGAGTTTCATATTTGAAAGATGACAAAGTTCTGGAGGTATGTTGTACAACAATGTGAATACACTATTGAACTGTAAACTTAAAAATGGGAAAGAAGGTAAATTTTATGGTTTTTTTTTTACAGTGTTCAAAAAAGAAAGGAGAAAATAAAAGTGAAAAAAGGAAGGTCTGAAAATTTAGAGGAAAGGCAAGGGTTGTAGTGATATTAAGAAATGAGTTTGCCCTAGCTGGTTTGGCTCAGTGGGTAGAGCATCAGCCTGCAGACCAAAGGTCCCAGGTTCGATTCCAGTCAAGGGCACATGCTGGGGGTTGTGGGCTAATTCCCACTGGGGGCATACAGAAGGCAGCCAATCAGTGATTCTTTCCCATCATTGATGTTTCTTTCTTTCTTTTTTAAAAATATATTTTATTGATTTTTTTTTTTTACAGAGAGGAAGGGAGAGGGATAGAGAGTTAGAAACATCGGTGAGAGCGAAACATCGATCAGCTGCCTCCTGCACACCCCCCTGGAGATATGCCCTCAACCAAGGTACATGCCCTTAACCAGAATCGAACCTGGGACCGTTCAGTCCGCAGGCCACTCTCTATCCACTGAGCCAAACTGCTTAGGGCCATTGATGTTTCTATCTCTCTCTCTCCCTTCCTCTCTGAAATCAATAAAAATATATTTTAAAAAATCAGCTAGAATAGATTCTATGTAAGATACTAAAAAGCTCTTCTTTAATTTAAAGACATAAGAAAAAGTGACATTGTTATATCTTATCTGCCCAAATTCATCAAATAAACACTTTTTTTTTTAAGTTCAAGGCACAATGCTAAAAAACCAAAGGGCCAAAAAAAGCATAAGAATTCTTTTCCTAAAGGAAAAGGAAAGTAAACAATTATTATAAAATATGGTATGCAGAATTAAAGAGAGAGTACAGCAAGCATGCCAAACTCAAAGGCTAACATGAGCCAAATAAACAAGGTTTAAGTTTATGTGGCCTGAGAAAACCCAAAAGCTTAAATTTTCATGGAAATGTAGGTTTATTCCGATAGAGACATGCTGAATACAAAGGGCTGAAATAAATGAGTAATCGTTAACATAAAATAATAGAACATTTTAATTAAAATTAGTATTTTTCTTGAACATTAACTTACCAGACACTGAGTAACTGCACAAATTAATAAGCGTACGCAAATAAGCCTATTTTCCTTATTTCCGAAAGTGAAATATTTCCTGTTGCGCACACGGAACAAGTCAGTCGGAGACTAATGACGTGGCCATCGGCTGCTAAAATATTCGCTGCTGGTATTAGTGGAGAGAAATGGTGAGCCTGCGCATAAGGCACATAAGGGAAACGAATGCTACACGATTATAGTAATCAGTCATTATTGAACATTGTAGTTCGCTATTTATTTTTGTTGCCATATATATATACGAAGGACACGGAGGCAGCGTTCAGTTGATCAACAGCCTAGCTAGGTTCTCCAGCCAGGTTCGGTAGCCAGGTTCTGTCCAGGTTCTCTTGACATGTTCTCTCGCTAGGTTCTCCAGCCAGGTTCTGTGTCTGTAGTTCGTTATTAATAATTATGTATAACAGCCCTGGCCGGTTTGGCTCAGTGGACAGAGCATTAGCCTGGGGACTGAGGGGTCCCGAGTTCGGTTCCGGTTGGGGGCGCATGCCCAGGTTGTGGGCTTCATCCCCAGTGAGAGGTGTGCAGGAGGCAGCCGATCCATGATTCTCTCTCATCATTGATGTTTCTATCTCTCTCCCTCTCCCTTCCTCTCTGAAATCAATAAAAGTATATTTTTAAAAATGATGTATAATAGGATATTGTAAAAATTAAGTTATGAAATTGTTATTAAATCGTCTCTTATATATCGTTATATTGGCTGGGCTGCAAAAATATTCATTGTGGGCCAGGAATTTGACATGCTTGGAGTACAGAGTACCTAGTTCAGATTATTATGATGGAACAGTGAAAACTTTTTGGAATGAGGGGCATATGAATTGAAAATTCACAATGTCTTCTGAAAAGCTAAATTTCTTTATTTTTAAATAAAAAATCTTTATTGTTTAAAGTATTACATATGTCTCCTTTTTTCCCCATTGACCTCTCCCCAGCCACTCCCACTGATTTGTGTGTGTTTTTTTTAACTACTGTAGGTTTTCTTCTGTTATTCCAAGCTACCTGGAAACATGCTTCTTGTATATACTACTTTGGTCAAGGTGCTATGATTGGCATATACAGTGGGGCCATGACTTACGAGTTTAATTCATTCTGTGACGGAGCTTGCATAACTCAAATTACTCATATGTCCGTTCACTGTGACGTTCGCTGAGCCAACTAGCGGTAGGGTATCTGAATCTGGCTCGTAACCCGAATTTTACCTCGCAACTCAAAGCAAAAAGTCGGCCGAGAGACAGCTCGTATCTCGAAAAACTCATTAGTTGGGACGCTCGTAAGTCAAGGCCCCACTGTATATGCATACAAATTCTTTGGTTGATCTCTTCCCGCCCTCTCACCCCTGCCTTCCCTCTGAGATTCCATAGTCTTTTCCATGCTTTTATTCTCTGGATCATGAAAACCTTTCATATCATAATCTAACCCTGAGATTTATTAATAGTTATTATGGTAAGAAATAATAAAATAAACTTTTTTGAAGAGTATTTCTAGAAATAAAAGGAAAGAGGGAAAAAATTAAGAATTTGGAGGAAGACTTCCTTAATTTCTTTATCACTGTACTTTTTATTTCTTAAATTAGCTCTATATTTTCCTACATCTATGCCTATCCACACCAATATTCTAACCTGGATATTCAATCATTATTCCCTTGTATTAAAATATATAAATATGACAAATGGGGTTGATTGAATTAACTTATGAAATGCTTTTAGATTAGTAGAATTGAAAAAATGTTTTTCTTCTAGCATCTTAGGAGGAAATAAATTATGTCTGCCAATTAAATTTTTTTTAAAGATTTTTTATTGCCCTTTAGAGAGGAAGGGAGAGGGAGAAACACTGATCGACTGCTTCTAGCACATACCCAATTTGGGATTGAGCCCGGAACCCAGGCATGTGTCCTGACTAGGAATTGAACCAGCAATCTTTTGGTGCACAGGAGGATGCCCAACCAACTGAGCTACACCAGCCAGGGCAAGTTAATTTAGTTTTAATGAAATAATCAGGGTATCCTGTATTTAGATTGCATGCTGGAGAAAGACCATTTTAACAAACCTGTGTTGCAGAAAGTCATATATAGTGTTAGAAGATGTACCCAAATGAAACCAGGGGAAGGAGATTTGGGTTTTTAGGCCACCAACAGATTTACAAGTATTCATTATCAAAGGCTTTTTTTGTCCTCTCACATTCACTAATAGCCTATGCTAATGTGACTTTCAAAGAACACATTGAACAGATAGTATTCTCTATTCAAATCTACTAAGATAATAATTGATGCATACCAGTGGTTCTTCACTAGGTGGGGGTGTTTTGTCCCCAGGGGACAAAAGACATTTTTAGTTATCACAACTGAGGAGGGGGTGCTACTGTCATCTAGTGGTGGAGGGCAGAGATATTGCTACATATCCCACAATTCAAAGGACTGCCCCTCACTCCCACCTGAATAAAGAATTATCCAGCCACTATGTTAGTAGTAATTGAGAAAAACCTGATAAATCTCTCCCTTGTCCTCTAGCCCTCTTTTTCTTTAAATTGTATCTCTTGAATGAGAAATGGAGCATGTTTTATGACAAGAGAGAAAATCGTACTGAGATGTGAGAGAGAAACATCAATCGTGTTGGTTGCCTTGCGTATGTGCCTCCACTGGGGATCTAACTGGCAACCTAGGTATGTGCCCTGACTGAGAATCGAACCCACAATCTTTGGTGTACGGACGATGGTTCAAGCAACTGGGCCACCCAGCCAGGACCTTTCCACCAAATTTTTATTTGACCAATGAAATAACGAACTTTTTCTTCTTTAAAATTTTTTTAAAAATTCATTTTAGAGGAAGAGAGAGAGATGGAGAAACATTGATTTTTTGTTCCACTTATTTGTGCATTCATTGGTTGATTCTGTGTGTGCCCTGACTGGAGATCAAATCGCAACCTTGGTGTACTGGGACATTCTCTAACCAGTTGAGCTACCTGACCTGGACAAGGGAAATAATGAAGTTTCTACCAGATTTTATTGGTTAATATAATATCAAATAGATGATATCGGACCACCATTACTGAGCACTTGAAGGGCTCGCTAATAAATTTCATAAGCAATTCTTAATTTTAAAAAATGGAAGGTGTTTTGGTATTTGTGTTATGATATTTAAACTTGAAATTTATATTGTTAGAAAATATATTCACCAATATAACAGCTGTACATTTATGAGCCACACAATTTAAAAAACCTTAAAAATGATGAAAGCTACAAATTTTAATCAGTCTACAGTATATTTATTTTGTAACAAAATAGATAAAACCAAGTATTAAAGTATACTATTGTTTGCATTTTATACATATTGATTATTAAGCTGAAATCTGGTAATTTAACATTCAGTGAAAATAAATTTTATATTAATTGTTTTAAAAATGGCAAGCACATGATTAAGATAAACTTTTTGTTCATCAGAAAAAGGACTTTGGGAGTAAATAACGACATAGCAAATCCATTCAAAACCTAGGTCTTCATCTTCTGTTTCTTGGACCACTCGGGTGCTTCCTTTTTGGTCTGTTAAGAAGAGAGAAAATTAAGTAAAATGTTTACTAGGAGGGTAATAAAGGCAATTCGTAGAACTCTGTACCAATATGCATTGGGGCTTTTTATGTAAGATTACAGTAAATAATCACTTTTCCTAATTCAGAAGGATACTTTAGGGACAAAGGTTTTATGTTTTGTAAGAAATAATCTCCCACCTGGTGTGTCTGTAGGAAAAATACACATCTGTGTTTTCTGGCTCAAAGCCTGTATTTAACATATTTTACAGAAGTGAGTATCAAATGAATTGTTTCTATTTTCAAAGAGAATTATATATAAAAAAAAATCAAGGACACAGCTTCTTTTTTTGTCAGTCTCATCTATCTATATATATGGACATTCATTCATTCAATAAATATTTATTAAATAATGACTAGATCCAAATCACTGTGCTTTGGGTCTCCTGAATTGCTAAGTATTTACCACAGTACTTCTGGGGTTCTCTGCTCAATCATTTCAGTGTACAAAGAGCTTGGCTGTACAGAGTAGTAACAAAAAGGCAAAGGAGGTAGACTTACAGAAGAAAGTACTCAGAACTCCTTATACAGGGCACTACATAGGCAGTCAAAACAGCTTACTATAATCGTGTAGCATTCATTTATATATGACAATATGTTAAATATGAAGCTCACTGCTTTTCCACTTCCACCTGTTTAAAATTATAAAAGACTTCATTCCTAAATATATATACACATATGTATGTAGGCACATATGTTAGTATGATACTTATAAGTTTATGTTTTTTATAAGTTTATATGCCATAGCTGATACATAAAATGTTGGAAGTGACATCAGTGGTCAGCTCCTCTTGACCTATCCACACCCTTGGCCAGCTTCAATGACCACCAAATAAGCCAGCTTCAGTTACCACCAAATACCTCCCCTCTTCCCTGCATTGCCACCTTTATACCATAGTTCTAACCTGAGCTACAAATGCTTTTACATGGTGTTCCCCACAGGCAGCTAAAATTCAGTACGTCAAAACGAACCCCCAATCGTCCATATTCTTTCTTGGTAAATGGTACTAGACTTTGCTCAGTCACTTCAACCAGAAATGTTCTTTTCTTTTTCATCTTAGATTTCTCCTTCTTTTCACTTGCTACATCCATTTTAAATAGTTCCTACCTTTTACTGAATATCTTTTAAACTCCTCATTCTGTTCCTATCTTGACCCCATTGGCTTACCTTGGGCACTTATCATTTCTGGCTTAATTCCCGCCAGAGTTTCCTAACTCTGATTTGGCTTTCTCTTCTATTCTGTTCAATTCATAGTCCACGATCTGTCCAAGCTTATCTTTCTAAAATGCAAACTGCATTAAAACACTTTAGAGTTCTTTCTTGGAAAGAAAAGTCCAAAGTCCTTAGTATTAAAGGAGAAAGAAATTTCCATGATAGGGAAAGGCCAGGTGCTGTCTACCAAGAGAATTCAAAGGTGGCTGAGCTGAATGCTAGTTTATTACTGGGTGATGAGAAATGTAATTGTCCTTTGGCCAGGACTGCCTGTTACTTTTGCCAGTCTTATTTTAAAAAATTTTAAACTAAGTCACAGACCATAAAGAAAAATCAGAGTAAAATTGGGGAGTTGCTTACTTCTCTTATAATCAGATTGAGAGGTTTGGGTGCCTGAAGAAAGGTGAGTCAACAATAATCTAAGATTCTCACAAAACCAGTGTTTGTGAAATTGTAGGTCTCTTGGATTATACCTCAATAAAACTGGAAGGAAAGAAAACTGTAGCTTCTCAATCCATGGGTAAGGAAATCAACTTAAGACCAGATTTGAGAAAGAAAAAACATCACACAGACTAGAATACAAAATATCAGAGTACCTTGCCATTGTAGGGGTTAAATTGTGCTCTGAGAAACTGTGATCTTCACTAAGTCATGATGTAAAATGGTTTTCTTAATTGTGGCTCCTGAACAACATCAAAAAAATCTAAAAGCCACTTCTACACACCAAGTTACAGATCATCCAGCTTATAGCAAAGGGTATATAGAATTTGTACATCTCCACTTTCTCAGTCAACTGATACTAAAAGTTTTATTACTACTCTGTATGTTTGGGAAGAAGCTAAATAAAACTTTTGATATTAAAAAGGAACCTTAAAATTCCAAAGGACAGTACAAGAATTCAATGGCAGACAGTTCTTCTATTCCTTTTATCTGTGTTGGTCCCTTGCAGACCACCCTCCCTCCATCCCTTTCCCTCTACTGCATTCTTTCTTCAGATGTGTTAATGAAGTAGATTTGCCACAAGTATACCTCTGTTCTGAGGATTAACTGCATTTCTACTTCCTAAATGGACTTTTCAGATCTTTGATTAAAATTAATTTTATAGCCTGCTCCCACAGGACTAATGCTTTTTCCTATCCCTAGGTTACTGTGGGGCACCTCACTTTCACTGTCATGTTTTAACTACTTCAATTTAGAATACAGGGCCCCTTAGCATCTGGCCCACACTTCTCTAATCCTGTCTCTTGACACTATCCTACATCAACTAAATTATTTGTAGTTGAGATTGGTTTAATAGCACTTAATTGAGCACCTAATATGTGCCAGTTCCTTGTTTTAAGTGTTGGGGATATAAAAATGAATTAAGGCCTTGTGACAAAATCTGCTGGCTGCCTGGCTTATATCCACTTTCCCCTTCTTTTTTTAAAAAAATATATTTTATTGATTTTTTACAGAGAGGAAGGGAGAGAGATAGAGTTAGAAACATCGATGAACAAGAAACATCGATCAGCTGCCTCCTGCACATCTCCTACTGGGGATGTGCCCGCAACCCAGGTACATGCCCTTGACTAGAATCGAACCTGGGATCTTTCAGTCCGCAGGCCAACGCTCTATCCACTGAGCCAAACCGGTTTCGGCGTACTTTCCCCTTATTAATAAGAGAATTCTAATTTTATTACAAGAGTAAAGGGCTCACCCAGGTAAAAACTACATTAATCAACCTCCTTTGCTACTAAGTATGGCCATGTGACTAAGTTCTGGCCAATAGGATGTTGGTTAGAACTTATGGAAACGCTTTTAGGAGGGAGATGGTATAGTCCCCATTTCTGCTTCCTGCTTACGATGCCGATGTGATGGCAGAGGCTACAGCAAGCATATTGTGAATCTGAGGACAGAAGCCACACACCAAGGATGGTTGAAGAGAAAGGCAGAAGTAACTTAGTACCCTGATGACTCCAAAGGGCCACATATTAGGCCTTTAATGCTTATCTGGGAGACTGAACAATTTGCTTAAGCCACTGAACTAGCAGTGGAAAACAATTCCTGGATATTGACACTTAACCTTTAGGGTTTATTTTGTTTCATGTTTATCTTAGCACTCAGGAAAGTGTCTGGCCCCAGCAGGTACCCGAATGCCACACTTCCTTTGGTGTTTGTGGCTTGAGCACAGTTCAGCACAGTGGTTAAAGAACAAGTTCTGGGATGAAACGGGCTTCATCCATTCATTTACAAACCTGGGAAAGTTGATGACTTCTCAGTTATCTCTTGTGTAATCTATAATAACAAAAGCGTAATACGCTAATTAGACCAGATGTCCTTCCGGAGTACCTTCCAGACGAAGCCAGGACTGTGAGAGAAGCCTAGGTCCTGGGTACCAAAGGGAAGCCGGTGCCGGCAGCTGGGGGAAGGAAGGCCTACTCTTGCATACTAGAGGCCCGATGTCGTGCATTGGGCCTCTAGTATGAAGATAATAAAAAATAATTGTGCTGGATATTCTGGGTACCCTCAGTTCTATTCTCCATCCTTGTCTACCCGCTCTTGTGCCCAGGAGGCTATCTGTGGTGTCTCCTAGTTTCTGAAATAGGTTTAGTCAATGGGCTTGTAGGTGGGAGGAGAAAGAAACTGTGATGTTTACTCCCGAGCTCCTTCTTTGCCTGGCCATGTTTAGTAGTGGCTAAATTTTTTTTATGGGAGACCAAAGTTTCCACAAGAAGGCTCCGATCCCTCTCCTTGCACCTTGAGACTTAGGACTGACAATAGCGTCAGCTACTAGTCCTGAAATGTTCCCCATCATGTGGTTTCCACATGCTTGTAAACAGTCCTTTCAGAACGTGACATCTATTTGGTACGAGGACTTGTCTGATACGGTAACCTACATCAGAGGGTGTCGAGGGAATAAAATGAGAAAATGTATGCAGAAAGCACTTAGTCCCTAAGAAGTGCTAACTATGAACAGTATTTCCCACTTAATGTTCTCTCTGCCCGAAGAGCTCGCTCCTATTTGTTTTTCAGGACTCAGCTCAAAAATCGCCTCCTCTGAGAAGCTTGCCCTGATACATCCAGACTTCTATTGGTGTTCCTTTTACGAACTTAAAGCCTTCAATACTTAACTTGTTATATCATTCTTACAATTGTTTACTTGAATCAGTCACTCAATAAACTGTGTATTCCTTAGAGTCATAACATATTGTTCAATAAATGTTAGTTAAATAGATTTATTTTTACTGTCATTTTAAAATCTAAGTGCTTTATATATTAATGAGATACAATAATAAAGTATTTAGTGGCAGATCCCTATAATATCCATAATTTTGACACTGAGTACAATTAAATTTTTGAATATTTAGTAATTCTTAGCCATACAAGAATGTGAGAATGTGGCAAAAATCTTTATATCCTTGTTGCCCAGAACAGTCCTTGGCACAAAGGAGGTGCTCGATAAACATTTTTTGGATAAGTAAATTAATGAATGCTGTTTTGGTCTGCTATGACAGAAGCCTCACAGTTCTATATAAGTTTGGACATAAGGTCTCATGAGAGTCTACATTCAAGAGTTTCCCCTACATAATGTGAAAGAAAACGCCTCTGCAGTAACACAACAATATGGTTCCAATAATCGGACAACCACCATCCTGCATGGCGGGCAGTATTTATCGTTCTCAGTAACACTGGGATTATTCAGTGGTAGTGACAATAACCAGTAAAACAGGGAAGTAGCATAGTCTGTTGTATGAATTAAAGTTCACTGATCTGCTCAATCTTTCTAGATAAACTTCTGCCTTCAGGCATATGACTGTCTGAAATTCAGGTGACCTGTTAATAGACTATGTCACAGTGGTTTCTCATTTACATCAGTATCTATGTTTAATCACTACTAAATTCAAATAAATTCCAATGCAAATAACAGTGATTTTGGAAAGTTGATTTCTTATTCTCATGAGATGCATATTCCTCATTTCTAAATATTTTATCAGTAAGGCACTATCTAGCCTAAGTTTCAGATTCTGGAAGCTTCTAAGCCTCTACCAGCTCTTGATTAGTACTGAGCAAGGAGCGTAAGTGAGATCACTGCTTGGCAAATTATGGCCCCTGGTCTGTCTGTGTTTGGATTGCCTGCTAAGAATGGATTTGACATTTAAAAAAAAACAAAAACAAAAACAAAGAAACAAACAGGATATGCAACAGAGATTGTATGTAGCTACAAGCCTAAATAGTTACCGTCTAGATCTTTAAAGAAAAATTTGCCGACTCCTAATAGATGACTGTTTAATCAATTGGGCATAATAAATCAATTCATGTACACAATTAACTGGTTTTTATCTTGGTATCTCCACTCTTTAACCTATTTAAACAGTAGTGTTTCTTTAATATTAGCATATTAAAAAGATTATCCTTCACACCCATAAGCTGGCACTTCATGTAACAATTTTGTTATTCTTCTTCAGTTAATTTTTTATTTTTTTAGAGAGGGAAGGGAGAGGGATAGGAGAGATAGAAACATTAATGATGAGAGAGAATCATTGATCAGCTGCCTCCTGCACGCCCCTTACTGGGGATCGAGCCCGCAACCTGGGCATGTGCCCTGACTGGGGAATCGATCCTGTGACCTCTTGGTTTCTGGGTCGAAGCTCAATCGCTGGGCCATACTGGCTGGGCTAATTTTGCATTATCACCACATAGTCTTGATTTGACCATTTTACAGTATTATCTCTCAGTTTTCATAAGGACATAGCTGAACTCTTACCTCTTTTAAAACATTTTCTCTTATAAAAGAACTAAAGGTTATTGTAGAAAAATAGATAAGCGCAAAGAAGGAAATAAAACTCCCCAATTAATACTCAATATTTTGATTCTTCTTCATTTCATTCTCACTGCATAACCTTATCTTGAGGTACTGGTGAAATCTTACCACTACTTATGTACCAGTTAGAGTCAGGATTTCAGGATATCTGAATCAAGTTACAACCTAAGGTCAGAAATATGGAAGGTCAGTTCATATTCAGAAGAAATAGTTCATTGCTTAAAACAGAGAAGGGTCAGCAAAACAGATCCCAGAGCAGGGGTGGGCAAACTTTTTGACTTGAGAGCCACAATGGGTTCTTAAACTGGACCGGAGGGCCGGAACAAAAGCATGGATGGAGTGTTTGTGTGAACTAATATAAATTCAAAGTAAACATCGTTACATAAAAAGGTACGGTCTTTTTTTTTCAGTAGTTTTATTCATTTCAAATGGGCCGGATCGGGCCGGATCGGGCCCGCGGGCCGTAGTTTGCCCTCGGCTGTCCCAGAGGGTGATAGGCTAGGTCTCTGGCTGTATCTTGTGGTTTTCATCCGACCCCATGTTTCCCATTAACATCTACGTCTTTCATCTGCTTTCTTCCTATAGATTGTAATATAAGGGACACATCAGAGTGTCTGTCATAATCCCAGCCAACTTTCTAAGAAAATCTTGCCCGGCAATGATCCTTGTGAATAAACAGCCCTGGGCAGCTTTATTTGGTGCCATGTGACCGCTGCTCACTATAATGGCAGCCATTCAGTAGGCTGGCTAATACCCGTCACAAGTCTGGCCACAAAGTGTATCACCCAACAAGGATGAGCTGTGCCTCTTAGATTCTTGCTCCAGGAAAATACAGGAAGGACTAGGTGTTAAGAGAGTAGATGTGGGAAGGTACACAGAAACGTCTCAGGAGAAGGAGCCATGAGCAAGTTAATGAGGAAGTGGAAAATACGAATAACCAGAAACTGAGAGAGAAACAAAAAGAAGCTGATGTATCACTAGAGGAAAAGACCCACAGACGCAGCTGCAGAGATTCGCATAGCTGCCTTGTATCCCGGCTGGTAAACTGAGGCTGCCTGCTTTCTCCATCGTGTCAGCGTGGTCTCCATTATTGTCATAGATTCTTACAACAGTTATCCTTATTTACTCTAGATTGTAACTCTGTCACTTTTAAAAATTTTAATTAAAAAACATTTTTATTGATTTCAGAGAGGAAGAGAGAGATAGAAACATCAATGTTGAGAATCACTGATTGGCTGCCTCCTGTATGCCCCCTACAGCAAGCATGTCAAACTAGCGGCCATGCGGCCCACAATGAATATTTTTGCGGCCCAGCCAATATAATGGTATGTAAGAGGCGTTTTGATAAAAATTTCATAACTTGATTTTTACAATATCTTGTTATACATAATTATTAATAAAGAACTACAGCCTAACCGGTTTGGCTCAGGGGATAGAGCATCGGCCTGCGAACCAAGGGGTCCCAGGTTCAGTTCTGGTCAAGGGCATGTACCTTGGTTGCGGGCACATCCCCAGTGGGGAGTGTGTAGGAATATTTGCGTTATGCTTATTAATTTGTGTAGCTATTCAGTGTCTGGTAAGTTAATGTTCAAGAAAAAAATATCAATTTTTATTAAAATGTTCTATTATTTTATGTTAACAATTACTCATTTATTTCAGCCCTTTGTAGTCAGCATGTCTCTATCGAAATAAACCAATGTATCTTTGAAAATTGAAGCTTTTGTTTTTTTTTGCAGCACACATAAACTTAAACCTTGTTTATTGGCCTGTGTTAGCCTTTGAGTTTGACATGCTTGCCCTACAGGGATCAAGCCCACAACCCAGGCATATGTCCTGACCAGGAATCAAACCGTGACCTCTTGGTTCATAGGTCTATAGTCAACCATTGAGCCACTGCGGCTGGCCACTTCTTTTTTACTTTAAAAGGTTGAACTATGTAATCACCTCATTGATCTTGAGTAGCATTATCTGAATGTATAATGAAAGAGCTTAGATCAGAAGCTCCCATACTTGACTGATTATTATAATCATCTAGGGAGTTTAAAAAGAATAAGATTCTGAGTACTCACTAAATCAGAATATCACAGTTAAAATCTGGTTTCAAGTCTCTATGTTCAGACGGCAAATATATTTCTTCTGAGAAATTAAAGCATGCATGGGAAACCATGCTGAAGTACAGTGAAATATTTAATAATGTTACTATTTTGATTCTATTGCCTTTCTATCGTTATTCCTACTATTTGTTAAAACATCACTTTCAACTTGTTCTAATTTCTTATTCTAATTTATGTGCATATATATTTCTACCTAATATAAGCATTCCATTTAATGTTAATATTATTGATTGATTTCATACTTTATGAGTAAACAGAAAAATATACTGTTTTACAAATAAAAGGTGCTGGATGATACTTTGCATCCCTTTTATTCTTTAAAAAAATGTATTTTTTAAAAATTAATTTCAGAGAGTAAGGGAGAGAGAGGGACAGAAACATCAATGATGAGAGAGAATCATCCATTGGCTGCCTCTTTCACGCCCCACACTGTGGATGGAGCCCACAACCGGGCCATGTGCCCTGACTGGGAATCGAACTCTGACCTCCTGGTTCACAGGTCAATGCTCAACCACTGGCCCATACTGGCTGGGCAATTCTTATATAAAATAAACATTATAAACATGTATTCCTGATTCCCCTATAATTAGTCCCTGGAGACTTAAGGAGGTAAATTTGAGATTAAGGTTAATTTCTGGGCAAGTCCAACATATTAACTAGAACAATAAGACCTAATTACTAGCTCTAAGATAGGATATATAAATATCCTATTGAAGCTTCCCTTTTCTGAATATGTATACCAGTTATACAGATATTTCTAGGCCCTTTCATTAAACTACTAAAATTATTTTAAAACCAATATGAACAAGAGGTAAAGAGATTTAAGTAAAATGTATTTAGTGAAAAACAGAGATTAAAATTTTAAGTTGTTTTTTCTTTTTGTACTTACAAAGAGTGTTGGTTTGGGAATAAATATATTATCTTCATGTTCTCTAGGCACATTCAAAATCTTTGATTTTTGATTTTCTGTCACATTTTTTGATTCCGTTTTAGTAAGAAGTAACCTGTCCTCAGAACACTGACTGCGCATATTAGTGAGAATCTGCTTCATTGCCGCCAATTCCTGTTGATATATGAAAATAGAAGAAAACAGCAAGTATGATTTCAGCACGTCTATAATAATAAAAGCGTAATATGCTAATTATACCAGACGTCCTTCTGGATGCCTTTCCAGACAACCTTCTGGACGAAGCTGGGTCTGCGAGGGAAGCCTGGGTCCCAGGTGTCAGAGGAAAGCCGGTGCCGGCAGCCAGGGGAAGGAAGGCCTACTCTTGCACGAATTTCATGCATTGGGCCTCTAGTAGACTAATAAGGATGGACATTAAAACTTATTTTTACACATATGTAATACCTTAATCAATAAAGAAATTAAAGATTGAGAACCACCCCCCCCCCCAAAACACTTATTTTTATTCTTGGAGTAGAAACAGTTGAAACAATTATACTATATAAAATAACATATTAATGAACAATAGCATACATGACACACATGGTCACTGATAGTTTTAGTATGATAAACAATAAATGTCATCCCATAGTCTAATGGTTCCTACATTTTTCTGCTCTTTGGAGTCACCCATGGAGCTTCAAAAACGACTGAAGCCTGTGTCTCACTCCCAGAGATTGTAAAATAATTGGGTTGGGGAGTGACCTCAGCATTGAACATTTTAAAAGATCTCTAGGTGATTCTAAGGACAGACAAATTTGGGAACCATTGGCATAGTTACATTCCACTATAATTTTTCTACATGTTTGTTGAGTAAATTATTTAGGCATTTAACTTTTTCTACTCGTAAACTATACAATTTCCTTCTGAAATCTTATATGAAGATGGGAGGGAATAAAAGAGTCCAAATTTTTTTTCTTGCTTACTAATCAGCAGCCCAAATAATAAGTTGAAAACATCTTCAGAATGTAACCATGTTATTCCCTATTGTCTTACAAATGAAAAATGGAGTTAGCTTTACCCAGTTGCTGTTTGGACTAAGAATTATTATCTGAACTTGTTAAGGAACTCAGGTAAAAAATTTTCACTCATTCCCTCTTCCAAGTCTATTTTGTCTTTTATTTTTCTCTACAGTCGAACTTTTAGCACCTAACATTACTTAGTGGATATTTATGATTAATCACTAAGTTGATCCAATCAAACACAAGCATATGGACAGAGGACAGAATAAACTCTCCTTTATTATATGTAGAACAGTGGGAGGCTGTTTATTTCATCTTCATGCCAAGACACAAACTTACGGTGATAGAAACATGTTCTGCTCCCTTTTACTAATCTGTTTATAGACATCAGCTCTGTGTCAGAGCAAGTTCCTACAGGCCTTTTTTCTTTCTGGCTGTCATTAGTTCTATTTAGAACCATCTAGCTTGAGTGGGTATTTAAAAACAGAGCTGGTGAGTTTAAGCCACAGAGCTTAATAAATCTTAGGGCCAAGCGAGGAGCTGGAAGAAATGGCACTGGAATCTTCTTCCTCCTTTTGCAGTACTGGGGTTGGCTAGGCCAATGCAAATGAGGATGGCTACATCTCAGACTTGGCCAATATTTGAGCCTTTTGAAGGCTCTTTTTGCTTTCAAGAGTATGCTATTTCATTTATATGCTCCCCTAGAGTGAAGTGAATGATCCCTGATTTCCAGTAATGTTAAACATCCCTGGTATTATGGCAGCTTTCAGCTCCTGTTCTACTTACTACAAGAAGCAGAAGGGAAAGGGAGATGACAGTCTCTCGGCACATCCAAAGAAAATTTCTACCTGAAACAACCTCCCTTTAGTGGCCATAACTTTTTTTTTTTAATCTTGGTATGAAGGTTTTAAAAAAGGAAAAGATTATTTCCCCCCCCTACAGATAAATTATTTCCCCCTCTAGTCTACAGATAAATAAGGAAAAGGGGATCATACTTGCAGGGGGGAGCGGGGAGGCAATGAGCACGAGGAAGAAGAAAAGGAAGAAGTTGCATGTTTACTAGGCAAAGGGTTTGGCCCCTAAGTGCCCTAGAGAAGACCATCTTTTGTTTCTCTTTGGCTTCCCTGCTACTGGTATAGGAGCAGTTATAGGAAAGAGATGGTCTCTGAAGTAGGAGACAGAAGAGAAATCAAATGTCTTTGCTTTATCCAGATGAGGATCACCCAAACTTAGGGTGCTGTCAAAGCACTGTTTTTGTTTTTTGTTTTTTGAATATATTTGTATTGATTTCAGAGAGGAAGGGAGAGGGAGAGAGAGATATAAACATTAATAATGTGAGAGAATCATGGATTGGCTACCTTCCGCATGTCACCCACTGGGGATTGAGCCAGTAACCTGGGCATGTGCCCTGACTGGGTATTGAACCCTGACCTCCTGGTTCAAGGGTCTATGATGAACCACCACTGATAGCATTAAACAGTGCTAGCATGGTTTGTGAAACCCAGGTAAGGAACATTTCAAAAGCAATAAGTTTCTGTAAAATTCCTGTTAGGGTAATAAAATGGGTATGAAAATAAAATGTAGAACAATCTTGTTCAGTTTTACTGTTTGATCACATAGATGATCCCTTTCATATTAATGGTAAATTTGAGAACAGAAAATTCCACTTTAACATCAAATAGATCAAACAGTATCCAAAAATACCATCATCTACTGAACACACAGAAAGCCAAGCACGTGTAGTGGAAATATGTTAGTACTGGGTGAGAAGTCAAAGACACAGCCATTCCTGACTCTATTATTAATTGTGTAAATACAGACAATCTATTCTGGTTCAATGAGCTTCAGTTTCCTAATTGATAAAATGTATGCTTGTGTTACCTTTTTGGATTTTTGCCAGTCTGATAAGTTTTTGTGTATGTTTGTTTTGCATTTCTTCTACTGTGAGGTTGAACAGCTTTTCATATATGTAAGGGTATTTCCTTTTCTACTGGGTGATTGGTCATTTTCTTACACTTTTCAAGGAGCTCCTTATATGTTAGAGATATCAGCCCTTTGTAACATGAGTGGCACTTTTTTTCAATTAATTTTTATTTGACTTTATTTACACTTTTTTTTTTTTTTGCTATGCACTTTCTGATTCTGATGTAGCTGAATAATTCATGTCAGTTTCCAACTTTATAGCCTTTTCCATGGTTCTTCTTCAATTTTCCTCAAGTTACTTTTATGGTTTCTTTTTCTTTTATTTTTCAAACATTTAGATCTTTGATCTGTTTCAAGTTTATCCTGGGCTCTGGTGAAAAGTGTGGTGGATTGAACATCTTTCCCCCCATGGCTATTCTGTAATCACAACATTATGTACTGCATAGACAAATTTTTCCTCACTGATTTGAGATGCTAATTTTACCATATACTAAACAACCATAAATGTATGGTTTATTTCTGGACTTTTAAACTCTATTCCAATGGTCTTTTTTATTCATTCATGCACCAATGTTCTACTATTTTAATTTTTTATGACTGAAGTGTTTTCTGGCTATATTCTTAGAGGTAGGGGCTCAAAATCATGCCATTTATTCTAGTTCCTATTTCAATCTTGACTTTCTTATAGTTATTCCCCTTTCTTCTTTGAGTTCTGCCTTTTCCCTCTTAATGGATGAAATAATATATGCTCTTTAAAAAATATTACCTAAGAATATCTAGCTTCTTAATCATAATGTTTACAGGAATCAATTTTGTCTGTTTTTAAGGCCGCTGCACAGTTGTTATTCTGAAATTTATTTTTATTGCACATCTTGGCAAGTTCCATTATTCTGTGCCTCTCTCTTTTTGTTATTTGATGGCATACAGTCTAGTATGTTTCAGAGAGGGTGCTGTGGAAGGAAGTATTGTGCTTTCTTTCAGAACTTGGATGGGATTACTTCTCTGTTCCAAAGTCAAATTTCTGAGAACTCTGATGTCAAGCTGGTTCCAGTATCTTTCAACATATTTTTTTTCTCTCTGGAATCTTCTATATTGTTTAGCTATTCCTTAAATTCCATCTTTTTACCTTTTCTAAGTCTTAGGAGAATTCACTGACTTTTGCTCACATCCTTCTACTGGCATTTTACTTAATACAGTAACTTCATGATTTTCATTGTATGTTATGATTTTAGCAACATTTTAAAATATCACAAATTTTTACCCCCAGTATTAGTTAGTTTGTTTATTCATTTATTTCTTTTTACATGAATTGTGTTTTAATCTTGTTTGGTTATCTTTTGGGGGCAGATAATGCAGGCCTTTTTCTGACTTGACCCAGGGCTCTGAGCACTTCTCCAGATAGGGTTGAATGAAAAGACTGCAGCAACAGATACAATCAGCATCTCCATGAACTGGAGGCTTCTCTGGGGTAAAGCAGACTCTCTATAATCCCAAGGCTTTGTAAAAGGGGAAATCACCACTAGTCTCTCCCCCAACTCTGCACCCAGCCAAGCCTAAACCTCCTGAAGAAGCCAGAGTGAGCATGAGGCCGTACCATCTTTGATACAGCCACTAAACCAACCCTGAGGTTCCTCAAAGGGGAGGTTGCCCAACCCAACCCACACCCCTGTGGTGGTACATCAGGATTGGGTCCTGAGATATAACACCCCACCCCATCCCCACTAGCTGGAACCCAAAGTGCCTAGTGCCATTTGAGGAGTCTCCCACTGTTTCTTGTTTTATGAAAAGACTACTTTCTCAAATCTTTCTGAAGAAACTAATTACAACACTTTGTAAGTTCTTTCCTGCTCCAGAATTTTCTTTTGTTTCCTCTGGGGAGTTTCCCTGCTTATTCTGATTTTTTCCTTATTCTAATTTTCTTGCATTTTCTGATGGTCTTTGGTTGTCTTCCAACTTATGAATGAATGAGCAGATTAAATGTTTTCTTTCTGCTGTTATGGGCCATTCATCCGAATGAAAGAGTACAATATCTGTACGCGTGGACAAGAAAATCTGTCTAGTAGACTTTACTCTAGGGTCCTCAGGCAGAATATAGGTTCTCTTCTCCAAAAGGAAAAATGTGGAATGTCTTAATCTGGAGCCTCTTCATTTGGACAGTTCTAGCCTATCCCCAGCAAATCACTCAGCAGGTTTGAAGCCATTTCTCCAAATACATTTTAAATTTCCCGTTTTTTTTAAATTATAAAGTATTAATTGTTCATTGTAAAATTCAAATACTGAAAAAGCACCATGCCCAATCCTCTTTTTCTTTTTATCACTTGTTAGACACCTTTAAATACTATTCTATAACACAGTCTGATTTACAATAATATTCATTTATTCTTTTTATACCATAATTGACCTTTTATTTTTAAAAATTACAGGAAATGATTTTCAGAAAATCTTATTTTATAAAAGTACTGCTTATATCAAACATTTTATATCACTATCAATTCCATTGAAGACCTGCCTTTTTTTAAGGTACGAATTCTGATTGATGGGACACTTGCCCTTGAAATAGAAAGTTCCCATTAGTTATTCAAATGTCAAAATTAAGATTATTGAGAAGTATATTGCTTTATGGCTGGCCAAAATGCTGCTAGCACATTTTAGGTAAATAATAATCTTTTTAAAAACTATGAGGTCATTCTGTTTAAAACTTTTAGGATAACTCACAGAAAATAGATAATATTTATTCAAATTACACTCTGAAGAGCTGGACTATTATAGACACTTATATGTGAAGTAGCTCTTTTAAAAAATAAGATGCCTGTACAGATCTGTCTGGTATAACACACATAACTGAAATTAATAAAACCTAGAAGACCAATAATGTTACGCTATGTTCTGATTGTCAATTAGACCTGAGAGACTCTGCCAGCTGCAAAGGAGGGTCTGGCTTTAGAAACATCTATATGTATAAAACCCTAATATGAAAATAGACCGAACAGTGGAACAGCCAAACAACCGGTTGCTATGATGTGCGCTGACCACCAGGGTGCGTGTGGAACATGGTAGGCATTGGCAGCAGGAGGCAGAGCATGGAACATGGCGGGCATCGGCCATGGAGGGATGGTGGGGCAGGTGAGCAGGGGAGCCAGACCAAAGGCGGGTGCTGGTCACTGTCATGGGGTGAGCCTCTGGTGGTTACTGAAAATTCTTTGCTCCCATGCACTCACACCTGCTGCTGGCGTTGGCCCCGCTCACACCCGCTGCTGGCGCTGGAGCCGCCATTTGCACTCGCTGCCGGTGTCCGGTGCCAGCCCTGATTGCTCAGCGTTGTCAGCGGGGGTGAGCAGTGGCTGCTGGCCCCAATCGCCCCTGAGGGCTTCTCCCCCTCCCCCTGCTCCTGAGGGGTGACTGGGGCCAGCAGCTGCCTGTCGCACCCATTGCCGGTGATGGCTCTGCTTGCACCCACAGCTGGCGCCAGCCCCAATTGCTCTGTGCATCAGTGGGTGTGAGAGGGGCTGTCAGTGTGTGGGAGCGGTGGCAGCGGGAGTAGGGCTGCCAGCAGACAGGGGACTGGGGGCTGCAGTGTGAGGGACCGGGTAGGGGCGCGGAGGGTGGGCCATGACTCATCCCTGTGCCCACAGCAGCCTCATGGCCCACAGTTCTTTCAAGGTGCATGAATTCGTGTACTGGGCCCCTAGTGACTTAAATACAGTGACATGTCAAAAAAAATTTATTACTTCCTTTTCATCATTATGTACAGAGGTGTTTTATTTAAGCTTCTCATGCATATGAATACTTTAAGCACAAATGGTCTACTAAGTGTGTGATTTAAAAAACAATAATATTCATTAATTCTGACATGCCTTTATACTCATTTTGAAAAAGCTAATTGTATATGTGTTATAATTCTAGCATATCGAATACATAGGAAAATTACAGTAACTTCAATAATTAATGAACCTCTAATTAAAATTAATAATTGTAGACTTAATTTTAATAATATAATTGAAACTTAGGCTAAAACAAAACAAAACAAGAAACACACTGTAGTAAAATAATTACTCTTCAAACTTAAAGAAGTGGAGGGCAAGAACTTTCTTATGAAACTTTCAGATGATGATAATGATGATGATGATTGTTGTACAAATAATCTCCATGAAAGAGATATATTGCTGTCTTGAATCCAAAAGCACATGGCTTGGTCATTTATATAAACTATTTGCATAGAGTGGTGCTTATTAAAACAGCTCAACTGCAGAGCAGCTGCTTAACAGTATTGCATAGTTCATGCCAATAAATTGCTGAAAGTTGTAAACTCTGCAAAGATGTTGGCAAGGGGACACATAGATGGCATTTCTTGATGAAAATAGCTCTGACAAGTATAATGCAAACTATGTGCTCCACTGCAGGTTAAATGTAAGTGCTTTTATATAGCAACACCAAAGTGTCATGACTAACAAGTCAGGTAATTCTATGTAGCACTTCTACTTGAGGCAATGCAAGGTGAAAACTTACCATATTTAATTATTTTTATTTTTTTAAAAATATATTTTTATTGATTTCAGAGAAGAAGAGAGAGGGAGAGAGAGACAGGAACATCAATGATGAGAGTGAATCATTGATCACTGCCTCCTGCATGCCCCACACTGGGGATCAAGCCCACAACCTGGGCATGTGCCCTGACCAGGAATCGAATGTGACCTTCTGGTTCATATAGGTCGAGGAATGCTCAACCATTGAGCCATGCTGGAAGGGCAAAGCTTACCACATTTAAAACAATACATATAACATTTAAACTTCACCTAAAAAGGGTATTTGATAAACATTTTATTATGAACATTTTTAAAGAATCAAAAAGAAGAGAGTCTAGCATGTTGAACCTTTAGTTCTACTGTTCAACTTTGACAATTATCAACATTTTTCTAATTTTTAAAACAGCTTTATTGAGATATAGTTAACATACCATATAGCCATCCATTTAAAGTATATCAATCCATGGTTTTTAGTACGTTCACAGGCATGTGCAACCATTACTGTAGTCATTTTAAAATATTTTATCTCCTCAAAAAGAAATCCTGATTCCTTTAGCTATCACTCCTCTATTCCACCTTGCCCTCAACTTCTATCCCCTAAGTAACCACTAATCTACTTTCTGTCTCTGTAGACTTCTCTGTTGTAGACACCTCATATGAATGGAATCATATAATATGTGGTCTCTTGTGACTGGCTTTGTTCACTTTGCATAATATTTTCCCAAAGTTCATCTATGTTGTAACATATATCAGCATTTCATTCCATCTTTATGGTCGAGTAACATTCTACTGTATGGCTATCACACATTTTGTTTTCCATTCATCAACAGATGGATATTTAGGTTGTGTCTACCTTTTGGCTATTGTGAATAATGCTGCTTTAAACATTCATGCCCAAATTTTTGTGTGGATGTTGTCATTTCTCTTGGGTGTACATTTCAGAGTGGAATTGCTGGGTCACATGGCAACTCCATATTTAACTGTTTGAGGAATTGCCAGATTGTTTTGTCAACATTGTTAAATCTGTTTCCTTACCAGTATTTTGGAAAATATTTTAAAGCAGATTTCAGACCTCAGATCACTTCACTTATAAACACTTTAGTAGAGATTTTTGAGAGATAAAGTTTTAAAATAATACCAAGATATCATTATCATATCTAACACAATGCACAGTTTAAAAGAAAATGTAAATTTAATTCAATCATCTATCCTATAGAGTGCTCAATAAGAATTTTACATTATCAAAGCAAATTTCAGCACAGTGTTTAATGTATGATTTTTGATGAAATTAAAATTATACCTTGAATGCCAATGCACTATAGTCTAAATATTAGACAAAATAGATTTTACATGGCAAAACTGTTAGAGAATAGCCTGAGTACCCAGAGCTGCACACTGCTTTCCACAGTCCCTCTGTCTTTCCATCTAAATACCTCTCCCCGCATGTAGGCTAACCTCATGCTAGGATGTCTCTTTACCTCAAGGGGAGGATATAAAGTTTTTAGGTGTGGAGAGAGGAAGAGAAAGTGCAAGAATCAACATTCACTGAGTATCTACTATGCTATGTTCCAGGCTTTATTTTACATAGTAATTTAAAACTCTCCTAAATACCCAGCAGGTAGATATTAACTGAAGTTTGAAGATGAAGAAACTAAGGTTTAGAAGATTTTTAGAAATTTAGCCAAGTTCATTAGCTACTAAGAAGTGAAACTAGGATTCAAATGCAGGTCTCTTTGGGTTCAGATCTGTTATTTACACAATGCAGATACCTTCTATCAAGGCTTTTGACGTACACAATTTTAGGTGTAGAAGGGATCTTCAAGTTATTTAACCTAGCATCTATAAAAAAACAAGGCAAGCCTAAAGCGGTTTGGCTCGGTGGATAGAGCATCGGCCTGCGGACTGAAAGGTCCCAGGTTCGATTCCGGTCTAGAGCATGTGCCTGGGTTGCGGGCACATCCCCAGTAGGAGGTGTGCAGGAGGCAGCTGATCGATGTTTCTCTCTCATTGATGTTTCTAACTCTCTATCTCTCTCCCTTCCTCTCTGTAAAAAATCAATAAAATATATTTTTTTAAAAAACAAAAAAAACACACAAAAAACAAACAAAAAAACAAGGCAATATAACAACAGTGACAATAATAACAAAACAAAGCAAAAAAACCCAAACAAACAAAACAGGTCTCCTTATAATGTTTACCATTAGTTGGCTTTTTTTTGGGAGAGGGGGGTAGGCCTAAAGAATTATAAATTTATTAGGTCATCTGGAAAACCAGATGGCTGAGCCCCAAAATGATGCCAGCCTACCACTAGGTTTTAATCCCCACCTTTGGAGACATGGATAACAAATCTATTATTGCCTCGTTCATATGCTTATTTTGAATTTCTTACATCTAAGTCTTCTCTCAACACCCCCAGTTCATTCATCTCTCTTGTGACTGAAAAGAATCCTTTCATCATCTAAATTGTTCTCCTCAGATTACCTGCTAGTGATAAAAATTTTGGGCCTAGAACAGAATAAAGAAAGGAGTCCTGGGTAGAGCAAAGTGGAATAAGGCCAATCTACTCCTTAGTCTGAAACATTTCCGATGATATCAACATTTTTGGAGACATACCCTATGACTGAAAGCTTAGCGAGAGCTCAAGTGTTTAAACAAATGAGAAATGATTGTGCTGTCATAGCTTAGGAGACTTAATTAATCACCTGAGACATTCTTCCCTGAACTTGGATATTATCTTAAGGTCATTCTCAACCGTGACCCAGGTAGAGGAACCTGTATTAACATGCTGAAGTAGGCCCCTGAGTTGAAACCTACTGCCATTGCGGATTAAAAGAGAAGTGTGGGCACCTTGATTCTGTTCTGATTGGTTTGTGTGGACCCTTTAGATCACCTGCTTACTGAACAGTGCCTCAGACGTCTGACTGCGTTGTCTGCTGCTACTCATGTCCTTTTAGTGCCTGGCTTTCCCTTCTGTAACAGTATTCATCTACTTGCTCGCTATTTTCTGGCCTTCACTATTTCAGTATAATCTGGTAGGTTTTGAACTCTATCCTCTGTTTTGAGCACCGGTTTCCAGAGTGTGACTCACTCCAGGGCCTATACTTTCTCCACGTTATTCCCCAGTCTTCTCTCAGTGACAGCTCCTTGATATGTGATCAGTGACTTGTTAAGTTTATATCAAAACATGCCAATATGGTACCTAACAGAATTATGACCATAATTATCTCATATCATTGTCAATATTCTCTCCTGGCCACCACAAGTTCCAGAGACTCATTTTATAGCTCTGCAGTTTGTTTTGTGTCTCCTTATGTCCTAGAATTGTTTGGTTTGTTATAACTGCTACTATACTAAGAGTCATAAAAACACAGGGTTAGAAATGATAGCAAGAGGTCATTTACTTGTTCTTTACTGATAAAAAAAGAAGAAGTGTATTTAACTTTGTAAAAGAAAACATACTAAACTTCTAAAATGTAGTGGGAAAAATACACATTTCATTCTTTAAAAAAAGGAAAAGGACAGGTCTGTACAATACATAATAGATGTGAAAGAAGTTAAAAGGGCATATATACACAGAGAAAATATTTTTATGATGAGATATTATATTGCTTCACACAACACAGAGTATTACTTACAGGATACAACAGAGATATTTGTAAAGAAGATGATGAAAAGATTAAAGAGCCAAGACACTTATGAAACTCAAAATAATATGACCTAGTTCTACTAAGTTCTCTGTACAAGTCCACACAAACACAGAGGTCCACAGAGTACAATCTAAAAGAAATTTAAGAGTTTTTTATGCCACTCAAAACTGAGGAGTTATGCCCGACTGGCATGGCTCAGTGGTTGAGCGTTGATCTATGAACCAGGAGGTCACAGTTTGATTTCCCCAGTCAGGGCACATGCCCGGGTTGCAGGCTTGATCCCCAGTGTGGGGCATGCAGGAGGCAGCCGATCAATAATTCTCTCTCATCACTGATGTTTCTATCTCTCTTTCTCTCTTCCTTCCTTTCTGAAATCAATAAAAATATATTTTTAAAAAACTGAGGAATTAACATTCCACAGAATGGACAACTGAGATTCCATTGCTGCTTCTGTGAAATGAATATAAGACCATCACAAGGCTCTTGTGAGGTTTGGAATAAATGAATATACAAGGAACTATAAAGAAATATACAAATATTCTTTTTATGAGCTGAAGAATACCTATGTTAGGGACAAGCTTAATGCCCTTTTGACTTCTAGAAGGCATAAGCCAAGGGCCACCTCTCTCATTACAAAGGATAACGTAAAACTTTTCCTTTCTCTGTCTGATTGCTCATTCCCAGACATATTTGATTGAAAGCAATCTATAACTGATCCTTAAATGTGTATGGTAGCATAACACACTGATCTAAAAGTGTTTTCAACATTTTGGTAGAAAGAAGTTATACAATAGGTTTGGTTCTGTCTTATTTAAAGTATATATAAAGTCAACATTTGCAAAGAGTATTTTCTGCAATAGTTTTCTCCCTTACTTTCCTCAGATCTGAATACATATACCCTTGGCTGAAAAAAATAAAGCATTCTAAAACACTATAGGGAAAATATGACTTATACTATATGTGTTCTTTGGGTTTCACTGTAACAACTGTCTTTCTTTAAAATACTCATTTATTTTCAATTAGAAATAAATTTTAATTTGAAGAGCACCATTATGATGAGAAATGTATGAATCTGAAAAATAATTATATCCTCATTAAAACAAAATTAACTTACCCACTTAGTGGAGTTGTTTTTTTTCCTAGTCATGCTGACTATAAAATTTAACTACATAGGTATATGAGAAAAACATGTTAAAAGGTATTCTTAACAAAATCTCAGAACTGTTAAGTATGAACCAAAAAGAATGACACACATATGGAAAAATGTAATTTGTTTGAACCATTTATGAAGTGCATTGCCTAAGGACACTTGTGATGCTGAAATGTTCTTGAAACTTTCCGAGAAATCACAAAGAACATGTCAGTTAGAATCCTGGAACATAAACATACCATAAAAGAATGATAATTATACTGTGACTTCACTTTTAAGAAACCTGGCTAACTGCAGGGTTTATTTTCTTTTTGTTAAGGGACACACACTGCAGTAAGAGGCAAGTCATCCGGGATAATGGAAGTTAGTCCAACATTCAGGCAAGTGAGGGGTCTTGCCCGTTCTAGGCACTTAGCAAGCAGTGGTTGGTTATTATGCCTGTGTGGACCCCGAGAGATGTTATTGGCGGGAGTACTGAATAAAAGGGTAGAAGAGTCCCAGGACTTAGAAACATCTTTATTTATTTTTTAAAATATATTTTAATTGATTTCAGAGAGAAAGAGAGAGGGAGAGGGAGAAATATCACTGATGAAAATCATTGATCAGCTGCCTCTTGCACAACCCTTACTGGGGATTGAGCCCACAATCTGGGAATGTGCCTTGGCTAGGAATCAAACCGTGACTTCCTGGTTTATAGGTCGACGTTCAACCACTGGGCCACATCAGCTGGGCTAGAAACATCTTATATTTCACAAATATATATTATTCCTTAGAGGCCCGATACACATACAGGTTGCTATGGCTACAACTACCATGTCCAGGGTTTTAGGAACAGCTGTATTCTAGGTAAACTTTTCTGATATTACTTCCTATTACTGCTTTCAGATAGTTCTCTAAAATTGTTCTTTGGTGTAGAAGAGCTTTTGTAATTTGTCAGTTAAAATATCAGTTATCAGAGTGAATTTTAATTTTTGAGGGGAAGTGATAAGGATATATTAAAGGCTAGTTTCTAAAGCTTTGTTTGACTATTCTACTTGACAGTTTCTAGTGCACGTACTATTGAAGACTGGAAAGGACCATAATTAGTTTAACAAGCATTCTTGGACAATTTTCCTCAAAACTTTGATCCTATAATCTCTTGCCATTAGAAACACAGCCATTGGATGGGACTCCCTAATTTTTTACCATCAAATCACAAACTTACTTGTATCTTAACTTAATCTTTATCTCTCCCTTTCAAAATGGGAAAGGTGTCCCTCGTATCTAAAGTTAAATCGCATTGTTTTGCTCTGGATTTCTTCCTTTCCCCACACTTTTGCTCAACTGATTATCTCTCTTTTGTACTCTCAATGTCTCTCTCTGTTTGGCTTCTTCCTATCACCATTTCAACTGGATACTCTCCAACTTTGAGAGAAAAAAAGCTTTGGTCTAATGCACCCTCCCTGATCATCCTATATTCTCTTATTCAAATACCTTACAGGCTATCTATGTTTCCTATGACTTCTTTTCAATTTCTATTCATTCATCAATTCATTGCAATATGTCTTTTAGTTCCACTGAAACTGCTTCAGCATCTTGTTAAGTCCAAATAGCACTTTCTTTTTCATCTTTGACCTTCTGTCCCTTCTGAATGGGTCTTCCTGGGTTTCCCTGACTCTGCTCTCTTCCTGACATGCCTGGCATCAATCTGGTCCCTCTTCAATCCTTTTAACCCAATTATATAAGTTTTATATTTTTAATATTTTATATTTTTACTCCTAAGAGGTCTTAGTATAAGTGAAGACATTTAAGGATAAAGAAAACTATGACCCACTTGAATAGCACAAAAAAAGTTATTCTGAGGTATCAAAAGTAAAAGAGAAAAAAAAAAAGAGATTATAACACCTGGATAAGATATTCAGCTCTGAGTTTTCTGGCAGCTAAGTAAAAAGGAAATACATTAAATTACATGGTTTTCATTTTCTGACAAAAAGGAAAAAGAAAAAGGATATAACTTCATCTACACAGGCAAAAATTTTCCTGGAACCAGAGCAGGCAGTTTATCATGAGATTTTTGTCTAAATGGGACTAAGAAGAAAGATCATAAGCTTTTGTTTCAGGTTAAAAAAAAAAGTGTTTCTCCTGGTATTGACTGTAAGTATGGTGGTTGAGCCACTTAACTCTTCCCAGCTTCAGTTTCATCAGTAAAAGTGGAGATGATTTTTATCTCAGTGGGCTGTGGTAAAGACTAAATTATGTAACATAAATAGAAGTGCTTAGTAGACTGACTTAGTTTCACAAAACAAAGAGAGATGACACCAGATCTTGTTTTGAACTTTTAAAGGCAGAGGGCATGACACAAACTTGTACCTTAATGGGAGGAATGGTGTCAGGAGAGATATTTTGCCTTCTTCCCCTCACTCTGTTGTTTGAAGGTTTCACTGAATTCAGGGACAGAACTTAGAACATTTAAAATGGAGAGATGTAAACAGGTAGGAGATCTCAAATCAATTCATGATCACATCTTTTAGTTAGTATTTCCTGTGCAGATCCTTTAAACTAATATATTTACCTATCTCAGTTGAGCTTTGTCATCTGTAAAGACAACGTAAAAAATGCTATTTTTCTACATTCTCTTCTAATTTTATTTTAATTTTATTATTTTTTAATCCTCACCTGAGGATATTTTTCCATTGCTTTTTAGAGAGAGTGGAAGAGAGTGGGAAAGACAAAGAGAAATATCGATGTGAGAAAAACACATTGATTGGTTGCCTCCTATACGAGCCCCCACCGGGGCCTAAGCTGGGGAGGAGCCTGCAACTGAGTATGTGCCCTTGACTGGAATCGAACCCAAGACCCTTCAGTCTGCAGAATGACGGTCTATCCACTGAGCCAAACTGGCTGGGACCATTCTCTTCCCATTTTAATATGTTTTATTATTAACTAGAGGCCTGGTGCACGGATTTCTGCACCAGTGGGGTCCCTTGGCCTTGTCTGTGACCTCTTGCAATAAGGGACCCTTCAGGGGATGTTGGGCTGCTGGTTTTGACCTGATCCCTGCAGGACAGGCCAAGAGATCCCACCAGTGCACGAATCTGTGCACCAGGCCTCTAGTATGCATATAAGATATTTTGTTAACCTCTTCCCACCCTTTCTCCTCCCTCTTCCCTCTGAGATTCATCAGTCTGTACCATGTTTCCATGCCTGTGCGTTGAGCATCTGCCCCCTGGCGGTCAGTGCACATCATAGCTACTGTTCGAATAGTTGCTTAGGCTTTTATATATATTACTAGAGGCCCGGTGCACAAAATTGCTGGACTTGGGGGGGTGGAGAGGGGATCCCTCAGCCCGGCCTGTGCCCTCGCGCAGTCTGGGACCCCTTGGGAGATAAT
>NW_006283544.1:1850841-1852255 GCF_000327345.1 Myotis davidii
CATGCTTGGGGGAGGGGGGGTCCCTCAGCCTGGCCTGTGCCCTCTCACAGTCTGGGACGACCTGCTGGCTTAGGCCTGCTCCCCAGTGGCAGAGGGCAGGCCCAATCGCTAGGTGCAGCCCCTGGTCTGGCTCAGAGCAGGGCCGATTGGGGAGTTGGGGTGCTGCCCCCTGTAATGCACAGAGCAGGGCGGATCCGGAGGTTGCGATGCCACCCTCAGTCATGCTCAGGGCAGGGCTGAGCGGGGGGTTGGGGCACCGCCACTCTCACACTCAGGGCAGGGCCGATGGGGAGGTTATGGCTTTACCCTATCACACACAGAGCAGGAACCTGGGGGAAGGAGGGTTGGAGCACCGCACCCTGTCACACACAGAGCCACAGGGCGATCAGAGGGTTTGTGCGCTGCCCCCTGTCACACTGATCCCGGTGCCGGGAGGCCTCTCAGCTCCACTGATCCCGGTGCTGGGGGGCCTCGCGGCTCCGCTGATCCCGGTGCTGGGAGGCATATTACCCTTTTACTATATAGGGTAGAGGCCTGGTGCACGAGTGGGTGCCGGCTGGTTTGCCCTGAAGGGGGTCGTGGTTCAGGGTGGGGGTCCCAGCTGGGGTGCCTGGCCAGCCTGGGTGAGGGGATGATGGCTGTTTGCAGCTGGTCACACACCCTTCAGGGTGGGGGTCTCCACTTGGGTGCCTGGCCTGCCTGGGGGAGGGGATGATGGCTGTTTGTAGTTGGTCACACATCCTTCAGGGTGGGGGTCCCCACTGGGGTGCCTGGCCATTCTGGGTGAGGGGCTGAGGGCTGTTTTCAGACTGGCGGGTGACTGAAGCTCCCAAGTGCTCCTTTTTTTCTTTTTCTTTTATTCTGGGCCAGCTTTAGCTCTGGCTCCAGCCCTGAGGTCTCTGTTGCTGAAAGCAGGTATCTGGTTTGTTTGGGTTCTATAATCGAAACACTGTATCAACTCCAGCTCTGAGATCCCGGCTGGCTGAATGCAGGTTTCTGGGGTTTTGTTTAGCTTCTAAATTTGTAACAATGTTTCAAACTGCAAGCTCAGAGGCCGGCAACGCAGGCAAGGGAACGTTGGTTTCCTCCGTCACTGAAGCAAGCAAGCCTCATGTTAGCTTCAAGCTGCCTGGCTGCCGGCCCCCATCTTGGCTGGCAGTTAATTTGCATATCTCGCTGATTAGCCAATGAGAAGGATAGCAGATGTACACTAATTACCATGTTTCTTTTTCATTAGATAGGACTAGAGGCCGGGTGCACAAAAATTTGTGCACTTGGGGGGTGGGGGGGAGAGGGAAATCCCCTCAGCCTGCCCTGTGCCCTCTAGCAGTCTGGGACCCCTCAGGGGATGACCACCTGCTGACTTAGGCCTGCTCCCCAGGGGATTGGGCCTAAGCTGGCAATCAGACATCCC
>NW_006283544.1:1852426-1853025 GCF_000327345.1 Myotis davidii
CCTGGGTGAGGGGCTGATGGCTGTTTGCAGCTGGTCACACCCCCTTCAGGGTGGGGGTCCCACTGGGGTGCCTGGCCAGTCTGGGTGAGGGGCTGAGGGCCGTTTTCAGGCTGGCCGGCGACTGAAGCTCCCAGCCTCTCCTTTTTTTCTTATTCTGGGATTTATTTACCTTCTATAATTGAAACATTATTGCCTTCACTGGAGCTGAGAGCTGGCTCCTTCTTGCTGCAGCTCTGAGGCCACGGCCTGCTGAAAGCAGGTATCTGGGGTTTGTTTAGCTTCTATAATTGGAACTTTGTTGCTGTCACTGGAGCTAAGAGCCTGCTCCGTGACCACGGCCGGCTCAAAGCAGGTATCTGGGGTTTGTTTAGCTTCTATAATTGAAACTTTGTTGCTTTCAGCGCTCAGAGCCAGACCGCGGCAGTCGGGGAACCTTGGCTTCCTCCATGACTGGAGCAAGCAAACCTCCTGCTCACTTCAGCTGTGTGCTGCCAGCCGCCATCTGTGTTGGTGGATAATTTGCATATCTCGCTGATTAGCTAATGGGAAGCGTAGTGAAGGTATGGTTAATTACCCTTTTTGTCTTTTATTAGATAGCA
>NW_006283544.1:1853112-1859603 GCF_000327345.1 Myotis davidii
CGGAGCGGCCTTCAGTCTTCTGTCTTCGCTGCTCCCGCTCGCCTTCAGTCTTCCCTCCACCACTTGGAGCCTACGTATGCAAATTAACCGCCATCTTTGTTGGTAGGTAATTTGCATATCGTGCTGATTAGCCAATGGGAGGCGTAGCAAAGGTATGGTCAATTACTATGTTTGTCTATTATTAGATAGGATAGATACATTTTTCTCTAAGGAAAAGTTGAGAGCAAAAATCACCTAATACGCTACTCATAATTCCAAACACCCACAACCATTTTGTGACTGAGTAAATGCTAAATAATTTGTAGAATAGGAGGCTGATGATTTTATCATTTTTAGAAATCTTTAGATCACAAGTGAACCTAACATGAGAGGAGTTACTTTGAAACTAATAATTTTGAGCTACTATTAATAAAAAAAATAAAAACCCTCTGTGCCCATGTCCCAAATGTCCTAATATTGTCAATCTAGAATTATCCCACCAGTTTTCTTTTTTAATACATACTTAAAAGCTATGTAAATGAGCTAGTGATTATATTACATGACCACATATAGTCTTATATAAACTAAATGATATTAGTTAAAAAATTAGAGCTGTCCAGTGCGAAAGAAGACAATAATTTTAAAATGTTCATTTGGTCTCTTTATGAACCATTAATTGAAACAGAGAAAATTTAGGTGATTAAAACAATGACTCAGATAATTTTTCCAGGATCTTGACTAGGGCAAGCATGTCAAACTCAAAGGCTACCACAGGCCAAATAAACAAGGTTTAAGTTTATGTGGGCCACAAAAAAACAAAAGCTTCACTTTTCATAGAAATGTAGGTTTTTTTCGATAGAGACATGCTGAATACAAATAGCTGAAATAAATGTTAACATAAAATAATAGAAAATTTTAATAAAAATTGATATTTTTTTTGAACATTAATTTACCAGACACTGAATAACTGCACAAATTAATAAGCGTAACACAAATAAACCTATTTTTCTTGGTTTCCGAAAGCAAAATATTTCCTGTTGTGCACACCAAACAAGTCAATCCAAGACTAATGATGTGGCCATCGGCTGCTAAAATATTTGCTGCTAGTATTAGTGGAGAGAAATGGTGCGCCTGAGTAAGGCACATAAGGGAAATGAATGCAACACGATTATAGTAATCAGTCATTGGTGAACATTGTAGTTCGTTATTAATAATTATATGTAACAGGATATTGTAAAAATTAAGTTAGACATTTTTATTAAAAGATTTCTTACATACCGTTATACTGGCTGGCCACAAAAATATCCGTTGTGGGCTGCATGCAGCCTGCGGGCCGTGAGTTTGACATGCTTGGAGTAAGGGAAGGCAAGCTGTCAGGTGCCAACTCTACATTGTGCACACCTCTGAGACTGGACATCTCCTCTCTCTGGGGCCCTATTTGACCTGCTTGCCTCAATTTAGTCTCAGCCCTGCTTTTCACTTTCAAACATTATATTTATCGGAGTTCTTCTTTATTTTTAAATTTTATTTATTTTTTATTTTAAATTTCTCCATTTTAATTTCTAATATCGTTAATATCAATAGGAATAACATAAACAAAACCTCTTTGGGGTACTCAATAATTTTTAAGACTGTAACAAGGTCCAGAAACACACACTAATTTAGAATACTTAATGACAAGACAAAATTACCGGAAATACAAAGTGAAGGTATCAGAGTTATTCTTATCCAACTATACCTACTGGCTATTCTGAGCACTTGGCCCTCAAGAGCTATGAGATGAATAAATCAATCCTGTAGGTTCTGTTTCAAGTAAATGGTCAAGTGAATAGTCAAGCACTTCCCTGGGTCAATGGCTATTCTGTTTCCATAAAAGCAGTATGCACTTGCTTTTTGCATCTGCACACACTATGCACGCTGGTATTTAAACTGTTCTCAGAAAAAAAGACTGAAAACTTCTCCCAGACTTGTTTTTTTAAACTTTTATTTGCTTTATAAAGAAAAAAAACTACTTTTCTTTAGAGGTTTGGCATTAAGAAAAGTCATAAAGTTGGATTATTAAAATATAATTGCCAAAATGAAGCTATTACTAAATGCATGAATATTAACTGACAATTATTAATTAGATATGTATTCATGTGAATTGCACTGATTCCATGCCATAGTAGGCAGTTTATGTGAGTAGTTTCATCTTGCTATTATTTAATTTTGATGTTAAAACATTTTGTTCTATACCTACTCAATTTTCAACCCACTGACTTGTTGGGGAGCACAGGACACTTGGTTGGAAAGTTGTAAGGAGGACATTCTGATGAAAGGGATGTGTGTGGAAGGCCACCTGCCCTGTTTTTTGGAATTCCGACTTAGGGGAGACTTAGGGGAGTGTCAAAGGTGGCGCCCCTAATTATTCCTTGACCTTTCCAAACAAATCTGTGCACATGCAGACCCCCAGGTGTTTACTGGAATCCTTATGCCTAATCCCTGGATGCCCTTGCCTAGAGGACAATGTAAACACACGTGTCCTCCCAAGATTACTCACCCTACTGATTGCATCTAAAGACAGAAATTGCAATAAAGGCTAACGAGGCAGGCAATCGAGGCTGCCTGGCTCCTTTGGCCAGGCCGTCCCTTAGCCTTCTACTTCACCGTGAAACCATGTTGGAGTAATCTGTTCATCCGCTGTTCAGGGGCTGCTGGCCAGCCCTGGCAGTGAGTGAAACTTTTAGCTTTTGTTTGGGCTCATGAATAATGTGATTTCAAGTGTGATGTACAAAATGTATAAATTAAAGCTGCTCATCTATTTTTTCAGAGCCTAGCCTAATTCTCTAAAAATCACATGAGAGCCAAAACCGGTTTGGCTCAGTGGATAGAGCGTCGGCCTGTGGACTGAAAGGTCCCAGATACAATTCTGGTCAAGGGCATGTACCTGGGTTGCGGGCACATTCCCAGTAGGAGATGTGCAGGAGGCAGCTGATCAATGTTTCTCTCTCGTCGATGTTTCTAACTCTCTATCTCTCTCCCTTCCTCTCTGTAAAAAAATCAATAAAATATATTAAAAAAATCACATGAGAATTGCCATTCTGAAAAACATACTTCCTGTGCAAACTTAATGAAAAAAAAAGTTGGTATGACTAAATGAAACCGGTTGTTATTATCTCTTAAATACTCAATTTAAACACATTTGTGCAAATCCACATAGTGAGTGAGTGAGTCAGGTTTCCACAATGAAGAAACAATTATTTGAAGGCAGAATTCTAGGACATACCGTAAGTGACGCTAGATAAGGCCTGGTATGCTGGAGTCAGAAAAACGTATAAATATCTTCAAAGGAGCTTTTCCTAATCTGTAACCTGTATTCAGATCTACTTATCTACCTAAAAGTCATCTCTAAAATCTAGTCCAGAGACACCTTTGTAAAAATATAGATATGTTTTTATTGCTATCAGAGAGGAAGGGAGAATCACTGACCCACTGCCTCCTGCATGCCCCCTCCTGGGAATGAGCCCGCAACCCAGACATGAGCCCTGATCTGGAATTGAACCGTGACCTCCTGGTTCATAGGTTGATGCGCAACCACCGAGCCATACTGGCCAAACCAGGGACACCTTCTTATCTCTTTTACCCATTATATAAAATATACCTCCAAGAGAACTCACTTCAAAGGCCATTTCTAATATAGAGACAGTCTCCCAATTCCCTGACACAATTTCTAGGATATGCACCTTTGAAGTGCTTCCAGTAATATTCCCAACTTCATTTCTCTCAATAATATCCTTCCAATAATTTTTTCTCAAATATCTGGTATGTCTTTCCCAGAATGGAAAAATGTCTTCCGGATACTCATACAGCAATGATCTGTTTTTAGCATTTCTCTCTTAGGATAACAAAATGGTAAGAACATGGCTAAAAAAAGGCAGTGATAGCTCAGTGGAAAAAGTACATTGGATTAAATGTACTTAATACTAACTGCTGGGGAGAAGGCTGAGAAACTGGAACTCTCATTCACTGCTGGTGGGAATGCAAAACGTACAGTCACTTTGGAAAATAGTTTGGCATTTCCTTATAAAGGTAAATATACAGTTTCCATATGACCCTGTAATCCTGCTCCTGGGTATTTACCAAGAGAAATAAAAACTTATTTTTACACAAACACACATATAAATGTTTACAACAGCTTTATTTACAGATGCCCTCAAATGTCCATCAACTGGTGAATGATTTAAAAACTTTGGTACATCCATACATTGGAATATTACTCAGTAAGGAAAAGGAACAAATGACTAAAACAGATCAGTGGTTACTAGGATTCTATTTGGGGAAAAGGGTAACTACAAAGGAGCATAAGGGAACTTTCTGGGGTGGTGGAATTATTTCACATACCAATTGTGATAATGGCTACACAACAACTATGAGAGTTAGTTAAAAATTATAGAAATGTATGCTTAAAAGAGTAAATTTTATTGTGTGTATATTATTCTGCAATAAATCTGGCTTAAAAAACTGGGGTTTTCTCTTAGTTACTAATTGGCTTTGAGCAAGCCACCTAAACCTCATTTCTCCTTTTATAAAACGGAGATTTTATTAACTCTAAAAGATTTTTGGTGAGGAACATATGAAAGAAAAAACTTTATAAAATTTAAAATGCACACAAATATTTTGCACTAGGCTCTAGGCCAGGGGTGGGCAAACTTTTTGACTCGAGGGCCACAATGGGTTCTTAAACTGGACCGGAGGGCCGGAACAAAAGCATGGATGGAGTGTTTGTGTGAACTAATATAAATTCAAAGTAAACATCATTACATAAAAGGATACGGTCTTTTTTTTCAATAGTTTTATTCATTTCAAACCGGCCGGATCCGGCCCTCGGGCTGTAGTTTGCCCGAGGCATACAATGATGAATAAGACAGGTACAGTAAAAAAATTTACAATTTAGTGAGATAAATAAATAATTATTAAATAATGTGGAAATGTAATGACAGATATGAATAAGGCAATAAGGGGTTAAGAAGAAGAGGCATTCCAAGAATAAGACTTAACACATAAAAAATAAAATACAAATTAAATCATAAAGAAAGAACTATCCCAAGTTAAATATAAAGGGCCAGATCACAGTGAGATGCAAATGTGAGAATTCATTCATGAACTGGGATTCAATACTCTTAACCCAAGATGGACCTTAAAAAAATCCTAAAGTGGTAAAAATTATAACAAAATGGAAAACGTACCTCACGATGATTTAGAAGTTGCTCTAAATCTAATGCCATTTGATTTTTCATCTGTAGTAAAGCTGACTTTTCTTTATTTAAATTGCTGAAAAAAATACACACCAAGGTTTAAAGTCAGAGTATTAGTCTACATTTAATTAACAAATTGTAAATAACAAAATACTAAAAATAAATCTGATGTTTTGAATTAAAATAAAAAATTTTAAATTAAAAATATGTTTATATAAAAATTATTTATTTTATCCTTTTTATTCAGTTTATTGGGGGTGATACTGGTTTACAAAATTATACAGATTTCAGGTGCTCAATTTCACAACACATCATCTGTACACCACCCCAAGTCAAGTCTCCTTCCAACAGCATTTACCCCCGTCTTTACTACCCACTCCCCCCACCCTGCCCCAATCACTACACTGTTATCTGTGACCATGATTTTTTTTTCTCTCTTTTTTTTCTTTTTGGTCAATCCCTATATCCACCCCTCAAAGATAAATTTATAGCCCATAAAGATATCAGACCAGCCACTGTAATGTTTGATCTAATCAAATACCTAGTAATTTTGTATGAAGACATTTTCTTTTATAAATATATTTCATTGATTTTAGAAAGGAAGGGAGAAGGAGATGGAAGCATCAATGATGAGAGAGAATCATTGATCAGCTGCCTTCTGCCCACCCCTTACTGAGGACTGAGCCTGCAACCTGGGCATGTGCCCTGACTGAGACTCCAACCATGATCTTCTGGTTCATAGGTAAATGTTCAACCACTGAGCCACACCGGCTGGACATGAAATTAATATTTTCAAAGATGACTATTTACTCACAAAATATAAGAAGATGAAGTATGACTTATAAAAAAGATAACAATAAAGTATGTATGGACAAAATAGTAACACTCTATATGCCCAGCTGGAGTGGTTCAGTGGTTGAACATCGACCTCTGAACCAGGAGGTCATGGTTTGATTCCTATTCAGGGTACACGCCCAGGTTGCAGGCGAGATCCTCGGTAGGGGGTGGGCAGGAGGCAGCCAATCAATAATTTTCATCACTGATGTTTCTATCTCTTTCTTCCTCTCTGAAATAAAAAAATATATACTTTAAAATATAAAAAAACCACTATAGACACTGGAAATCAAATTGAAACACTTATCCTTAAAACAGAAGTAGTATATCCTATCTAATAAAAGAGAAACATGGTAATTAGCCATACCTCCACTACCCTTCCCATTGGCTAATCAGGGTGATATGCAAATTAACTGCCAGCCAAGATGGCGCCCAGAAGCCAGG
>NW_006283544.1:1860100-1864562 GCF_000327345.1 Myotis davidii
CCAGGTGGGCCAGGCCCCCAAGCGGGCCCCCAACCCTGATCCGGGACACTTTCAGGGCAAACCAGCCGGCCCCTACCTGTGCACCAGGCCTCTATCCTTTACTACAGGCAGGGCGGGACAGCGGGAGCTGCCATCCGGGCCTTATGTGCAGCCCTGGGCAGCGGGGCATAAGCCCCGCCCCCAGCCTGGACCCCTGTGTGCCACCTGAGCCCCCAGCTAGGACCCCCATGCCGCTTAAGCCCTGCACTGCTAAGCCCCGCCCCCAGCGGGACCCTATGACTATTAGAGAGCAGGAAAGTGCTGCTGGGCCCTGGGTCCCTGTGGTGATCCAGCCATTGGTAAGTAGAAAAGTGCGGCCTGTAGGCAGACCCCAGCTGCGCCTGATCCGGGAGCAGGAAAGCAAGCCCGGCCTGTGGGCAGCCCCCAGCTGGGCCTGCTCCCTGGTCGCCATGGTGATCCGGGAGCAGGAAAGCTTGGCTTGCAAGCAGCACTCCATCCTGGCCACAGCTCAAGGGAGAGTACAACGAGCCTACGTGGTGCAGCTGGGGGCAGCCCCTAGCAGACAAACACACACACACACACACACACGGCTACTGCTTCGAGCCTACGTGGTGCAGCTGGGGGCAGGCCCTAGCAGACAAACACACACACACACACACACATATGCCTACTCCACGCCTCTGCTGCCAGACTGTGGCCATCAGTAGGACATCCACCGAGGGCTCCCAGACTGTGAGGGGCAGGCTGGGGTGAGGGAACCCCCCCCCCCCCAGGGCACGAATTTCGTGCACCGGGCCTCTAGTATTTTATAATTTACCACATACTACATTACTAAGTATATAACTGAGTTAGAGAATTGAATCAGATATTTGGTCTATGGTAAACTTGGGAAAACAATTTTTGTCTCCAAATTCTTAGTTCAAACTTTAATTTCTAAGTCTGCATTGTGCATTTCCATTTGATGTGCCTATTTTCTGATAGGAAAAGGTGAGGAGCCTAATTGTTAAGGATATACTATTTTAAAAGATAAATATTTGGGGCTTATCTTACACTGTCTGGAGTTTAATTATTCAACATATAAAAGTTAATTAGAATCATTAAATAAAACATAGTTTGAAAACCACAGGAATGAATCTACTCAGCCAGCAGTACGAAAGAATTAAGAAAAGCAATAATGAATTTAAGCTACATACTAGTAATTCCTTAAATGTCAAAAGAATTCCATGAAGGTAAAATTGAGAATTGTTTTGCTGAACAGGTTAGATGTTTTAAGTTTAAGAAAATGGAAAGCTACAAATTTTTATAATGCCAGGCAGGAAGTTGTTCTTAAAACCCAAGGCATTATAGTAGATATTCTGGAAAAACTGGTAATTCCAAGGACTTAAGGAGAAAAACTCACATTCTCCTCCTTCCTAGTAATTGAGAACTTCCCCTCTGAGAAGAAAGACTAGATACAATTGTGTCTCCAACTGTGTGTGCCACTGACTCAACTGTGTGCTATATATAAAGCACAGTCCACTTCCCACCAAACCTGTTTTTACATCTCTAAAAGTGGAAAATAATACTGGTGCATGTCAAACAGATATGTGAATTATCTAATGAATAATCATATAAAACATTAAACACATAAAACTCTATATAAATGCTATATAGTGTTACTAGTTTAGATGAAAAAAACAGGCATCAGAGGAAAACAGTAATTAAATGCCAATAAAGATAAATGTAGCTCAGTGGAAAAACAAACTGACTTTTGGAGTTAGGCGTCAGAAATCCTACTGAGACACAGAACTGAAAAGAACTAAATGATATAAAAGAACTGAGTGACATGTTCTAGAGACTCCCCCAAAGCATAGTAAAGATCAGATATTTCTATAACTCTGGAATTCTAATCTATTTTTAGCTAGAATCACTTTAAAAAAATATATTTTTATTGACTTCAGACAGGAAGAGAGAGGGATAGAAATATCAATAATGAGAGAGAGAATCACTGATCTGCTGCCTCCTGCACACCCCCGACTGGGGGATTGAGCCTACAACTCTGGCATGTGCCCTGATTGGAAATCAAACCATGACCTCCTGGCTTATAGGTCAATTACTGGCTGGGCTAGAATCACTTTAAAAAAAATTTTTTTTGTTAATCCTCACCTGAGGATATATTTCCATTGATTTTTAGAGAGAGTGGAAGGGAGGGGGAGAGACAGAGAGAGAAAAACATTGATATGAGAGAGACACATCGATTGGTTGCCTCCCGTACGCACCCTGACCAGCGCCAGGGATCGAGCCTGTAACCTTTATGTGCCCTTGACCAGAATCAAACCGGGTACCCTTCAGTCCGCAGTCTGACACTCTATCCACTAAGCCAAACCGGCTAGGGCTAGAATCACTTTTTTTATGGTCTAGTAATTATTTTCCATGGCCAAGTAAAACATTTTTTTTCCTTTAGAAAATATTTTTCAGAATTAAAATAATCCGGTAAATAGAAATAGGATTTTCCAAGGAACAGATATATGCTAATGATCATATACATGTATACACACACACACACAGTACATGTGTATATACTAGTACACTCACATGCAGTTCATACACACATACACACATGCACACACTCTCAAATACCAACAAGACCATTAAATAAAATGTAGTGTAACAGGAATAGAATGTTGATGTAATTAAAGAATTTTAACTGGATAATTCATTACAAATGCTTTATATGTAGACTTTAGTTTTTTCCAGAATAAATATTCCTTATTTAAATAGAAAAAAACACACCCATGTAACATGGAACAAAAGGTGGGTGGATAAATTGATTTACAGAGTAACTGTGTTCTATCTGAAGGACACCAGTTTTCCAACAAATAGTATGAACTCCACAGATAATACTTGAATATGTATTTTTAAAGTCTTAGCCTTCTCTTGCCCTTGAACCACAAGGGAGACCACCTTCCACATGTGGGTTTCTAAAACTAAATATGATGATTATTACACTGTGTTCTTTCAGTATGTATGTAATTACTCAAATAGAAGTTCAGTCTCTAAAAGACACATTTTATAACAGTGGCAACTAACCTTTACAAATATAAAGCTTCTATGCGTGACTCATAAAGCAACTACAAAACAAATATCCTTGTAAGTACATCTATCATGAATGGTATATTACACCCATAATTGTTCAATTCACTGTTAATTATTACTCAGGAATTCATGTTTATGGCTCTATTTCACCTGCTATATGAAAACATATTCCTGCTATCTTGCTCCTTAACTTCCTGGATCAATATACCCTGGCTTAGCCATACAAAAGAAGTTGACAATGTACCCTTTTCTTCCTTAAACTGCTAGCTATATGAATAAACCAAAAACTGGCGACAGGAAACAAAATTTATGCTAATTGTTGTTTCCATGCTTTCTTCAGTTTTGAACTACAAATCAAACCACATAATGCAGACTGTCTCTTGTACTTTGGTGGAGAATTAACACTGTTACCTTTAGAACAAATTATTATGTTAGTGATGAGGAATTTAAAGTAGTTAAATGTTAGCTTTTGACATGCTTACAATGATTCATTTTAGTGTGTATTTACTCTAACCTTCCCAGACGTTGAATATATTGTATAATTAGCTAAACTTGCATGTTGTGGATGTGATATAGTGGTATTATTTTATTTTCTATGAAAATGATAACATTATTCATTTCTTTAAAAAGAGTTTTATTGCATAAGCTAGAGAAACATTTCTAAAACAATCAGTTAATATAAATATTTTTTATTATTACAATCAACACCCAGCAAAAAAGGAACAGGAATTTTCAAGGAGCATCATCTCTTAGTAGTCCTTTTTTTTTTTTTTTTGATGGGCCAGCTAATGTTTAAATTTTGAATTAATTGAAGGACAAATGGAAGTAACATTTACTGAATTTCTTTCATGTGCCAGATGCTTTATATTTGTTACTTCATTTAATTTTCACAACTATCCCTTGATGTTCACATTAATATCTATATTTTACAGACACATTTACCCTGAGAAAGGAAACCAGGTTGATGTACATTAAAAGCCCAGGATAATTCCACTACATTTGAAATGTCATCAGCTCAGAGAAGGGTGATCAGATAACACTAGGACCTATCTTGCTTTATCTGACTTGTTGACTGGGCTTTTTTATGGCATGACATCATTTCACATTCATGTCATCAGTGTACATATGCAGCATCTCAAAGGCCATAATTAAACTATCGAAATTAACTTGATTTTTCACTTCAGAAGATAGTTGCTTTGGTTAAAAGCAAGCTTTCGTATCCTATGAAATATTATTTCAGAATGTACTAAAATATTATGCAATACTAGAGACCTTGTGCATGAAATTCGTGCACGGGAGAGGTGGTGTCCCCTCAGCCCAGCCTGCACCCTCTCCAATCCGGGACCCCTTGGCGGATGTCCAACTGCCAGTTTAGGCCCGATCCTTG
>NW_006283544.1:1864790-1871494 GCF_000327345.1 Myotis davidii
TTTGGAAATTTATGAAACACAGATAGCTTTAAAGGAATCAGATGTTTAGCACAAAATTTTTTTTGTAGTAGTAAATTACATAATTGGCATAGATTTTATGATTACTCTTGTTGTTATTAAAGGAGTCTTATCAACATATTTTGAGAAATGTTATTTCTCACTTTATTTTTTTATTTTATTGATTTCAGAGAGAGAGAGAGGAAGGGTGAGGGAGAGAGATAGAAATATCAATGATGAGAGAGAATCATAGATTGGTTGCCTCCTGCACGCCCCCTACTGGGGATCGAGCCCACAACCCGGGATATGCCCTGATTGGGAATTGAACCATGACCTCCTGGTTCATGGGTCAATGCTCAACCACTGAGCCACAAAAGCTGGGCTATTTTTCAATTTTAAGATAATTTCAACATGAAAATTTGGAAATAAACCAGTCAGAGCAAGACAAATATCATATGATCTTGCTTGTATGTGGAAACTAGTAAACACAATAAAATGAATAAAATATAAACAGAGACCGGGCAAGGGGGAAAGTGGAGGACATCTGTAATACTCTCAATAATAAAGACCTTAAAAAAAGAGAAAAAAGTGAGTAATGCACATATAAAAATTTGTTAAATATAAGATAAATACTAACAATATCATACATTTGTGTATGTATAGGCACAGTGGTATTACAAACATTACATCATTTAATCTTCAGAATCATATAAGTTAGGTGCTGTCAGTGCCTACCTCATTTTACAAATGAAAAAAATGGGTATACTGTCCAATACCATAGCTATTAGCTACAAGTGGAAATTAAAATTAATTTAAATAAAATAAAAAATTTAGTTTTTCAGTAACACTAGCCACATTTCAAATGCTCAACAGCTAGTGGATATCATACTGTACAGCATAGATGTGATATGTTTTTATCATTACACAAAGTTCTATTGAACAACGGTTTAGAGCCGTGGTTGGTAAACCGCGGCTCGCGAGCCACATGCGACTCTTTGGCCTCTTGAGTGTGGCTCTTCCACAAAATACCACGTGCAGGCGCGCATGTACAGTGTGATTGAAACTTCGTGGCCCATATGCAGAAGTCGGTATTTTGTGAAAGAGCCAGTATTTTGTGGAAGAGACACACTCAAGGGGCCAAAGAGCCGCATGTGGCTTGAGAGCCTCGGTTTGCCGAGCTGCAGTTTGCCGACCACTGGGAGAGTTCAGTTGACTTGTTCCAATTTAAAACTAAGTACTGGAGTTGAGCTCATGTAATTTACTTCTCCTTTAAAATCTGTTTTCTTTTAACTTCATTATGAAATATTTTGAAATAAGAGAGAAAATATAACCCAACATATCCATTGCGCTTATCACAATTATCAATTTACTTAAGCCCTACTTTTAACCATTTTTCTACATTATTTTTTGGCTTTTCTTCTTTAATTATACTAATCAATGAAAAATTATCCCTTATTCAGAATAGAACATAAGGAGGCAGTATAACATAATGATTAAGACTATAGAATTAGAAAGCAGACAGATCCGGATTCAAATTTTGGCCCTACAACAAAGTTGTTCTGTTCTTGGAAGAAAAGTTGCTTCATTTTCCTAGGGCTGAATTTGCTCATCTTTATAATTTTCTCCTACAGCCATCTATTATTTTTCTCTATAGTCAACATTTTCAACTATTTTAATTCTTAAATTTTTATCTAAGATAAAAATTCAAATAAAATTATTTGAATGTAATTGTGAAAGAGGCAATATTTTTTCCACAGGCCTTTTATATATCCTCCTCCAAGATTACAAAGGTAAAATGACTCAATACAAAATTTCAACTATAACAGAAACATAATATAGGAAGAAAAAATGTTATTAGGGGTTCTTTTCTCAATTTCCCTAAGATAACCAGGTACTCTGTAAATGATAAAACAGAATCTATTGCCCCAAGTAGCTATTTATAGAATAATTGTTTAATTAATTTGATTTATTAATGCTGGCTTATATATATTCTAAATATAATTTTAACTAAGTTTAATCTAGAAAGAAATTATTTATGTTGATGTTTAAAGCATAAATGTGATTTTAAACTATTTAATTAAATCATCAAAAATTATATCAGGAGTAAAGTTCTGGGCCAATTATTTTGGTTGGGGTAGAAACAAGAGAAGATAATTATGTGATTCAACAACAACAACAAAACACTCATCCTTTGGAGTTAATAACCCAGAGTTTTATATTTTTGGTTATATAAAACCAAACTTAGGAAACCTGGATTTAAAAACTATTTTCTCCTTACTGTTTTCCAATTCCTTAATTTAACAATTTCCATCTTATTCTCTACTTTAATATTTATTAATAGGTTAATAATTTGCATACTAGAATAATTTATTCTAATAAGCTTAAAATCTAACAACAGGTCAATTAGCCAACCATTCACAAATTAAAACCTTTTTCTTTATGTATAGCATCATTCTTTTATTGCAATTTAAAAAGACTAAAATGATCATATAGATGAACATGTAAAAAATTTGGGTAATTATTAAATGGAACAAGTCTTTTGGATAAGGTGTTATATAAGAAAATAACTTCAATATAAGGAAGTGAAATAATTTTATGTACATTTAGGTAATTCATGGGTTACTTAAAGATTCAGAGGAAAAAAGGCCTAAAAATTCCTTGGCAAAGTCAACAGGAATCTAAGTAAATGTATACATTTTATGTTTAAAAAGTAATTTTGACTTCATAAATGGCATCTGGTTGTGTTCCCCTTCTCTCTTTGGTCAATCCAATAGAGACAGTATCTAGGGATCGAGGACCGGATAGTTGTCATGCTAGTAAAGTGCTTTGTTAAATGTGTAGCATTGTTATGTCAGGCTAAAACTTCTGACCATAAAGTGGAATATGAACACCTAACGTGATGTGACCTAGTTTTTTAAATAGAAATTTAATACTCATTACATTTTAAGACCACTATCATTAGTTATTTTTTCTCCATAATATACAAACCAAATTCCTCTATAGCAGTATTATGTTATTACTCAAATAAAAGATTTGTAGATGATTTACCTGACATCTTTCTCAAGCCGTGTAATACACTCCTTTAGTGAATCAATCTTAGAATCTCTCTGACGCACCGATTCAATTAGATATCTGTAAGGTTGTTGAGCTTGATTTAACAGAGAGTTGGCCCTGTCAAGCTAAAGAAAAACAGATTTCATTAAAACCTAGAAAATGTTACAAGAAACTAAAAGTATTCAAAATGCTCTAGCACAGATACAGTATACCTACTCTCCCTTATAATAATTACTCTGAAAAGCTTTCCCTGTGTAAATTGGAAAGTTTAAAAAATTAATCAATATAGCTATTCTCAACAACAATACTATGTAAAAGGAAAGAAAAATTTAAATAAAATATAAAATATTATTTCCAACTTTGGGGAAGGGCTAACTATATTTTCTTACCATCTGTCAGTCTGAGAAGCTATGTGATGCAAAATTTCTCTTTTTTTAATGAATAGCCACTGGCTACAAAGGAAAATATTTTATTTGAGCTTTATTTATTTATTATAATTTATATCTTTACCTTTTTCTTCTTCTTTTTAAAATATATTTTATTGATTTTTTTAGAGAGGAAGGGAGAGGGATAGAAACATCGATGAGAGAGAGAAACATCGATCAGCTGCCTCCTGCACACCCCCTACTGGGGATGTGCCCGAAACCAAGGTACATGCCCTTGACCGGAATCGAACTTGGGACCTTTCAGTCTGCAGGCCGATGCTCTATCCACTGAGCCAAACCGGTTACGGCTTGAGCTTTATTTTTATTCAAAATAATATAATCACAAAATTTAGTAATTTTTCCAAGCCTTCATATTTCCTTCATCTCTATTTGTAAAATAGATAACTTATGTACCTAAATCACTATGTATAATTAACATTTTAAAAAACTATGGTTAAAACATTAACAAAATTTATCATTTTAACCATTTCATTAAGCATATTCACACTGTTGTGTAACCATTGTTAGTATCTATTTCCAGAACATTTTCATCAGCTCCAAAAGAAACTCTGTTCCCATGAAGCCAAAACATTCCCTCCCACCCAGTTCCCAGAAACCTCTATTCTACTTTGTGTCTTTGTGAACTTGTCTACTCTAGGTACCTCTTATAAGTAAAATCACATAATATTTGATATTTTATATCTCCTTATTTCACTTAATGTAATGTTTTCAAGGTTCATCTATGTTGTACCATGTATCAGAATTGTATTCCCTTTTATGGTTAAACTAGAGAGCCGACGCATGAAATTTGTGCACAGGTATAGTCCCTAGGCATGGCGCGTGATCAGGGCCATCTTCCCGGGCTGCCGGCAGCCAGCCCCCTGCCACCACCCACCCCTGGTTCCCCGTTCGCCATCGGGCAATCAGAGGTTGCCAGTTGGAGGGAGGGACTGAGAGGTTGGCCGTTCCTGCCCGCTCACTGGCCCTGCCCCCCGCCGCCAGTTGCCCTCTGTGTGTGGGGCAACTGGCGAGGTGGGGGCCTTGGCCTGGTGCTGTCCACATCCACCACCACCCACCCCAGGTTTCCCATTCCTCATCTGGGCCTGTGGGCTGGGGGCAGCTCCTGTGTTGAGTATTTGCCCCCTGGAGGTCAGTGTGTATCATAGTGACCAGTCGTTCCACTGTTCGGTCAATTTGGATATTACCCTTCTATTAGCCTATCTAATAAAGAGGGAATATGCAAACTGATTGTCACACCATCACAAAGATGGCGGTGCCCAGTCCCCTCAGCCCTGTCAGAGTCCCCCAGCCCTTTCAGGCCCTCCAGCGGGTAGGGGGTAGCAGGCCCAAGGTGCAGGCAAGCCTTGGATATCAACAGCCCAGCTGCCTAGGGCCAGCCCAAGGCATAGGCAAGCCTCGGATGTCGGCTGCCCAGTTGACACCTGAGGCGCAGGCAAGCCTCAGATGTCAGTGCCCAGCCAACTAGGGCCGGCCCGAGGCACAGGTAAGCCTTGGATGTTGGTGCCCAGCCACCCAGCGCTGCCCGAGGCTCAGGTAACCAGGGCCGGCAGAGGCTTGTGCTGCCAGCAGTGGCAGCAGCAGAGATATGATGGGGGCATTGCCTTCCCCTGAACGCCAGGTCATCTCCCGCCCCTTGAGGGCTCCCGGATTGTGAGGGGGGCAGGTCGGGCTGAGGGAACCCCTGCAGTGCATGAATTTTCATGCATCGGGCTTTTAGTATAGGATAATATTCCATTGCATGTTTATATAGCACATTTTCTTTATTCATTTATCTACTGATGGATATTTCAATTGTTTCCACTTTCTGGATATTGTGACTAATGCTGCTATGAACAGTGGTATATAAGTATCTGTTTGAGTACCTATCTTCAATTCCTTTGGATCTAGGTAGGAGTGAAGTGGAATTGCTGGGTCATATGGTAATTCTATATTTAACTTTTTCAGGAACTGCCAATTGTTTTCCACAGTGGATGCATCCTACCAACAATGTGCTTGGTTCCGATTTCTTGACTTCCTTGCCGAAATTGCTATTTGATGTGCTTATTGGCTATTTGTATGTCCTCTTTGGAGAAATATCTTTTGCTCATTTTTTGAGTAGGTTTTTTTTTTTGAGTTGTAGGTTTTCTTTATATATTCTGGATATTGAGTCCTTATAAGATATATTATTTGCAAATATTTCTCTGTTTCTGCGATGTCTTTTTCACTGTTTTTCTTTTGGTGCTTGTACTTTTGGTGTCATTTAAAAGAAACAACTGCCAAATCCAAGGTCATGAAGATTTTCCCCTATGTTTTCTTGTATGGGTTTTATATCCTTAGCTCTGATATTTAGGTCTTCAGTTCATTTTGACTTAATTTTTATATACAGTATGCAATATGGTTCCAATTTCATTCTTTTACATGTAGATATGCAGTTTTACCAGCATCATTTGTTGACAAGACTATCTTTTCTCCATTGAATGGTCTTGGCAACCTTGTGGAGAAACTACTAACCATGTATAAGGGTTTATTTCTGGGCTCTCTATGCTATTCCATCAGTCTATGTCAGTGATGGCGAACCTATGACACGTGTGTCAGAGGTGACACACGAACTCATTTTTTTGGTTGATTTTTCTTTGTTAAATGGCACTTAAATATATAAAATAAATATCAAAATATAAATCTTTGTTTTACTATGGTTGCAAATATCAATATTTGTGACATGGCACCAGAGTTAAGTTAGGGTTTTTCAAAATGCTAACATGCCGAGCTCAAAAGGTTCGTCATCAAAAAAAAAAAAGAAAAAGAAAAAGAAAAAGAAAAAGGAAGATAAAAAAGAAAAAAAAAAGAAAAAGGCATAGGTAAACACCGGAAATTGCTGCCTCACACAACCACTTCAAAAATACAACTAAAAGACAAATTGGACATCATACAGAACCACAGGAAGGCTGGCTGAGTGGAAATTCTACAACTAGAAGGAAAGAGAAAAGCACTGAGACTCAGAGGAGGTGCGGAAGTAAAGTGCAGAGGTGCGGAGGCGCACGCCAAAAGGGCTGGCAGCTGAGGACGAGGCACAAGTGGAGAGGGCTGGAGGCTGAGGACGCGGTTGTCTTTTTCAACCTGGAAGGAGTCTCAAGCTCCTGACTGCTCTGAACTCCAGTTCTGGGTGAGTCTCTGGGGACCCAAACTCATACGGGGAGAAACTGGACTGTCTGGACTTGGGAAGGAATC
>NW_006283544.1:1874362-1878040 GCF_000327345.1 Myotis davidii
AAGGGCAAAAGACAAAGAATCTTAAAAGCAGCAAGAGAAAAAAAGTCAGTTACCTACAAGGGAGTACCCATACGATTGTCAGCTGATTTCTCAACAGAAACTATGCAGGCCAGAAGGGAGTGGCAAGAAATATTCAAAGTGATGGATAGCAAGAACCTACAACCAAGATTACTTCACCCAGCAAAGCTATCATTTAGAATTGAAGGTCAGATAAAGAGCTTCACAGATAAGGCAGAGGGTGGGGTGGGAACTGGGTGGAAGGGGAACTATGGGGGGAAAAAGAGGAACAACTGTAATAATCTGAACAATAAAGATTTAATTTAAAAAAAAGGTTTGCTATCACTGGTCTATGTCTATCCTATGATAGTACAACATTGTTTTAATCACTATAGCTTTGTAGTAAGTTTTATAATCAGACTAGAGGCCTGGTGCACAATATTCATACATGGGGTGGGGGATGGGGTGGGGAGACGGATCCCTCAGCCTGGCCTGCACCCTTTCACAATCTGGGACCCCCCGGGGGATGTCTGACTGCTGATTTAGGCAGTTGGACATCCCTCTCATAATCCAGGACTGCTGGCTCCTAACGGCTTACCTGCTTGCCTGCCTGATGGCCCCTAACCACTCTGCCTGCCTGCCTGATGCCCCTAGCTGCTTGCTTGCCTGCCTGATCACCCCTAACTGCTTGCCTGCCTGTCTGATCATCCCTAACCGCCTCTGCCTTGGACCCCGCCACAGCGGCTTCGTCCGGAAGGATGTCTGGAATGACATCCAGAAGGTCGTTCAGCTGTCTGGTCTAATTAGCATATTATGCTTTTATTATTATAGATAGAGTCGTCCAACTTTGTTTGTCCTTTTTAAGATTGTTTCGGTCATTCAGGGTCCCTTGAAATTTCATATAAATTTTAGAATGGATTTTCTATATCTGTAAAAATTGTCATTGGGATTTTGAACTAAATCTGTAAATCACTTTGGGTAGTATTATCATCTTAACAATATTGTCTTCCATGAACATAGGATGTCTGTCCATTTATCAGGTCTTCTTCATTGCATTAATGTTTTTTAATTTTCCATGTACAAATCTTTCTCCTATTTGATTAAATATTATTTATTTTTATTCTTTTTGAGGCTATTGCAAAGGGAATTGTTTTCTTAATTTCCTTGTTGGATTACTAATTTTTATCTATCTATCTACCTACCTATCATTTACCTATCTTTTAAAAAATCTTTATTGTTGAAACTATTACATATATCCCCCTTTCCCCCCACTGACCTCTTCTAATGGCTGCAAAAAGGTCTAGTAAACTAATGTGCCATAATTTAGTTACGCTACTTATAGTAATAAATATTTAGGATGTTATCAAATTTTGACTAGTACAAAAAATGCTACAACAAACTTTTTTATATTATAGATTTTTTTAAAATTAATATTTTCTTTGTTCAATTTTTTTCTCAGAATGTACTAGGTTAAGGGGTACGACTATTTAATGATCTTGACATATAGACCAAAATTCTTTTCTAAAGGATCTTATCAAATTATACACCAAAATCAACCTTAGTTTTTCTCCTAATTCGTATTTGATCTTTTCCCTAAACAAATGTAAACATAGGGCTAAACATAGCACTGTCAGTATTAGCAGGACCCTACTTTGGTACACAATGAGTCTCAAAACCCATATTTGAAAGTTGAGTATGCAAAAATGAAACAATCACAACAAAACTGGTGGGTATGGGGAAGGGAGTATTCTATTATACAGAAAAAAAAATTTCCAAACTACTATGACCATAAAATGTTATTTGACAATAAAACTCTAGCATTTCATATGTTTAAACATTTTTTCTTCTTTACTTCATAACCCTTAAGAAGTTCAATTGAGGCAAGAGACTTGCTGCTTTTCTGGAACAAGGAATGATTTATACATTCTTCTCAAATGAAGTATATTTATAAGATCAACATTTAAAAAATTAATATCTAAACATATTTATTTTAGCATTGAAATTTTTGGTTTTCTGCCCACCGGAAAAAAAAAAAAAAGAGTGACTAGCAGCCTAGACCTAAAAATGTGGAGAATAGCTGGGTGTGTAGAGTGGAAGGTACAGTAAAAAGCAGAGAGAATGGGGGGTGGAGGTGGGGAGAGGCAGAAATAATTATTTTTAAAATGATCAATCATGAGGTCCAGGCGGGTAAGTAGAAAAGTGAAGCCATGAGGGACAGGCCAACTGCTAAGAGGAAATGTGCTTGCAGTTTGGGAACTATTTTGTAAAAGTTATTTAAATTATTCATCTGCATTATATTAGCATATTTTCTTTTGGTTACATTAAGTACAGACCAGGAAAAGATACCTCAAAGAAAAGAAAATGAATAGTGAAAGAAGACTTCTTTTTTTGGACACAATTCATTATCCTGAAAGCGGAGCCATAAAGAAAAAAAATACCATGAATATTTTCTATAGTTTGGGTTTTAGTGTCTTTTTACTTGCTTTGGTAATCATTCTTTAAAATCTATTTACAATGTCACTGGAATTTTATTACTCTACTAAGTTACTTTATGAACATTCAACTATGCAGCTGGAAAAAAATAGAACTAGGTTCCACTTACCTGTATGACCAGTTTCACTAGTCAATTAAATCAATTGCCCTGACGCTGTTTTCACAGAACTGACCCTAACTGAATAAACTGAACTGACAAGTTGCTTTGTATTTCACAGTGCAGAATAGACAGAGTGTGTGTGTGTGTGTGTGTGTGTGTGTGTAGGGGGCAGAGGGAGGCAGGGGAGGAGAAGATGGCATTTACAGACTGTAGTTAGCTGTGTTCTAGAATGAACTATGTTTAAAGTTTATCAAGTCTAATTTCAATTGCATAAAAATAAAAAAGCAGGCGTTAGCCTTAATTATTTTAGTTCAATTTTTTTTTCATTATAGCAATTATATATATTAGCTGTATTTTAAAAAGGTGTCTTTAATACACAACCTACAATCACCTCCCTCTCTGGATAACAGAAACTACTGTAGTGCTGTCAGTTTTAAGGATATGTTTCTTTATAAACTTGTTTGTAGGCTTCTAAATCCCCCAAATTTATATTAATTCCTCAGGAAATTAAAAATATCTTCATGTTTCTTAATAAAAAGTGATAATTTCTATTTTTGAAATAAATATATTTGAATAATTCCTCCAAATATGGTTTTAAAGTCTTTCTGTAACTATAATAATTAGTATTAAAAAAGTTTTGTAATTACTCACTTTGCTTATCGTTAGTAATCTTTCCTTATAGGAAAGTTTTAGTAATTAGTGACTCAGAAATCATATACGTAATAAATGACTCATGTCACATTTTATAGAATTGTTATTCCTCCTTTGTTTCAATAACCTGTACCTATGATTCAGAGAAAAGCAATGCCTGATTATAACAAAACTAGAGGCCCGATGCATGAAATTCGTGAAAGGGGCTCAGCCCTTGCGGCCCCAGCTGCCTTGTGGCCCCGCAACCCCGCCCATTGGTTGTTCCACCATCTGGTCTAATTAGCATATTAACTCTTACAAAAATTTGTGAACTCGGGGGAAAGTGGGGGGGTGGTCCCTCAGCCCGGCCTGTGCCCTCTAGCAGTCTGGGACCCCTCAGGAGATAACACCCTGCTGCCTTAGGCCTGCTCCCGGGTGGCGGAGGGCAGGCACAATCC
>NW_006283544.1:1878401-1888794 GCF_000327345.1 Myotis davidii
GACGGGACCTCTGCACCCCCAGGGTGCATAAACACACAGGGCTTCCATCAGGCTTCGCTGATCCCGGGGCCGGGAGGACTCTCCACTCCACTGATCCCGGGGCCGGGATGCCTCTTTGCTCCGCTGATCCCGGGGCCCTGAGGCCTCGCTGCTCTGCAGCTTCGGAGCTGTTTGGCTTCGCTCCACCGCTTGGAGCCTGCGTATGCAAATTAACTGCCATCTTTTAGCTTCTATAATTGAAACATTGTAGCTTTTGGAGCTGTTGCTTCAGGAGCTCAGAGGCTGGCAGCAGCAGGTGGGGAACGTTGGAGTCCTCCATCACTGAAGCAAGCAAGCCTCATGTTAGCTTCCAGCTGCCTGGCTGCCGGCTGCCATCTTGGCTGGCAGTTAATTTGCATATCACCCTGATTAGCCAATGGGAAGGGTAGTGGTCGTACGCTAATTACCATGTTTCTCTTTTATTAGATAGGAGGATTATGCATTTTGATTCAAATACTAATTTAACTTATTGTATGCTTTCTCTTAAAATCTAAAGAACATGATGGTGACTATATTTTGCTGTGACATTTTTTTCTTCTGGAGTTTATTTTGAAAGAAACTCCTAGAAATAGAACTCGTTCTTGTCAGGGACAAATACATTCTCTAGAATGGAATTTAACACTGAGTTGCTTTCTGTGTATAAATATATACATGTGACATTTTCTAGTAGTGGTGGTAGTTTGTGCTGCAAAATCCAGATATCCTTGCCTAATCTTTGTGATTGTGCCATGAAATGTCAAACACCTAAGGAGATCCAATATGGGGCAATGCTTTGGTGCTACTCTGTTCTCAATCTAAAGCACTACTTCTCAGACCTAGCTAATCATGAGAACCACTATGGAAAATGTTAAAAAACAACAACAGTGATTTCTGGGACGCCATCCCAGTCCTACTGAAACATTTCTCAGCTTTCTTAGGTTCTGATGACCAATCAAACTTGGAAAACACAGCTTTTGTGATCTTGGACTTGCTGTAGGCCACTCCAACCATTTTATTAAGTTTGATAATACTGCACATAGACCATCTTATACTGAGTTGACCATCCTTGCATTGAAACTGGTTTCTTGTGTCCCGTATGGTTAATAATATCTTTATCTTTAACAGGGGCAATATTTAACTGATACAATTTAACCAATTAGGAAGCCAATCTTTGCACTGGAGCAGGACCCTGAGAAGCTGTGGTGTCAGGTGTAACTTCTTTGTTGCTGGATGGTGGGGAGGTCCAGGGATTTTCAGAAGAGGGACCAGGACAGATAGGACTGTGGTGGGATGAGGACACTTAGGGGCTTAGAGCAGCAGCTTTTTACCATTATTTTTGCAAATGTTTTATTAATTACCAGAAGCAAGTGCATACTACGTTATTATCAGCCCTGCTCTGGGCCTCAAATTCGCACAGTATGGTCCAGAAGAGGGGTCCTAAACTTTTAAAAAGGGGGCCAGTTCACTGTCCCTCAGACCGTTGGAGGGCCGGACTATAGTTTAAAAAAAAAAAACTAGTCGGCTGCCAAGCAACAGGCAGCGGCGGGAAAAACACCTGGCGGGCTGGATAAATGTTTCCGGCGGGCCGGATAAATGTTTTCGGCAGGCCACATGTGGCCCGCGGGCCGTAGTTTGAGGACCCCTGGTCCAGATAATGAGAAATTCATGAAACTAATATGCTAAGATAATTGAAAGGAATCAGCATGGCAGTGATGGATACATAGATCTGTAGAACATATATTTTTTTTTAAATGTGGCCCTAGATCACTTTCATTAGAGCTTGATAAAAATGCAGATTCCTGGGCTTTCTTTTAGACCTACTTAATTGCAATCTCTGTGAGCTGGATCTGGTAACCTACATCTGTAGTAACTTACAAGAATCTTAGGCAATTATCATACTAACATTTGAGAATTACTACTGAGGTGTAAGGAATAGACATGAGAGAGATATCTACAGGTGAGGGTTAAAGAGACATCTGAGAAAGAATGGGGGTCATAAAGCAAAGAGAAGAAAGCATTTCTAGAATATCTACAATGCCATGTGATGGATAGATTAGGGGACTATGAAGAGAATACTGGCAATTAGGAAGTCATCAGTGACCACTGAGAAGGGAACAGTGGACAAATGGGGAAGAGAGCAGAAGGAATGAAGTAAAAAGAGAGGGGTTAACTTCTGAAAAGTTACTTATGTCAATACACACAGAGACTTTTACAATTGAATTTATTAGGGTGACACTGGTTATAAAATTATACAGGTTTCAAGTGTACAACTCCATAACACATCATTTGTATAATGCACCATGTGTTTACCACCTAAAGTCGAGCCTCCTTCCATCACCATTTATCCCGCCTATACCCTGTTCCCCACTTTGACTCTGGCAATCACCATACTGAGACTAAGTCCAGGTCCATCCATGCTGTCACAAAAGGTATGATTTCCTCCTCCCCCTCCTCCTCCTCCTTCTCCTCCTTCTTTTTCCCCCCCACAGCTGAGTAGTATTCCATTGTATAAATGTACTACAGCTTTTTAATCCAATCATCTACTGATGGGCACTTGGTCTGTTCCCAGATTTTTGGCTATTATGAATAACGCTGCAATGAACATAGGGGTGCATATGTTCCCCACTTTGACTCTGGCAATCACCATACTGTTGCTTGTGTCTGAGTTTTCTTTTCTTTTTTTTCTTAATCCTTTCACCTTTTCAATCAGCCCCCCTAATTCCCTCTCCCCGCTGATAGCTGTCAGTCTCTTCTTGGAATCCAGGAGCCTGTTTCTGTTTTGATAGTTTATTTTGTTCGTTAGATTCCACATATATGTGAGATCATATGGTATTTGTCTTTTTCTGACTGGCTTATTTCATTTAGCATAATAATCTCCAGGTCCATCCATGCTGTTGAAGAAGGTAAGAATTCCTTCTTGTATATTACCACCTAATATTTCATGGTATAAATGTTCCACAGCTTTTTTATCTACTCATCTACTGATGGGCACTTGGGCTGTTTCCAGATCTCGGTTATTTTAAAAGAGGAACCAAAAAGTGGGGGGTGGGAGTGTGAAGATTCTAAAAAAAATTGTTGGGTGAAAAAGATTAAGGGCAATACATTTAGATGACATCCTATATAATACAGAGCTAATATACAAATGGTCGGCATGCCCTCAAGCCATCATGCTGTAATGGCTCAGACACTCAACACTGGGGAGAGAGGAAGGGGGACCAGCCAGGCACAAATGAGCTTGAGAGAGAGGAATGGGGACCAGCCAGGCACAAATGAGCTTACGAAAGAGGAATGGGGACCAGCTAGGCTGTGTCCTAGGAGAGGGACAAGCTGCCTGCCCTGCAGTCCTGAGTGCCAGCAGCTGGGGCTGTGACCCAGGAGAGGGACAAGCCACCCACCCCACGGTCCTGGGTGCCAGTGGCTGCACCTGTGGCCTGGGAGAGAGGGACAAGCCACCTGCCCCATGGCCCTGGATGCCAGTGCCTGTGGCTGTGGCCTAGGAAAGGGACAAGCCGCCTGCCCCACGGTCCCCTGCAGCTGCAGCCAGCCTGGGCAAAGCTGGCCCATGTCCTGGGTGGCTGAGGCCGGCCAGAGGGAGGGAAGCCTGGGTCCTGGGTGCCTGCAACTGGCCGGAGGAGGGAATCCTGGGTCCTGAGTGTGGGGAAAGGCAGAGGCAGTTAGGGGAGATCAGGCCAGCAGGGGAGCAGTTAGGGGCAATGAGGCAGGCAGAAGTGGTTAGGGGCTACCAGGCAAGCAGAGGAGTTAGGGGTGATCAGGCAGGCAGGCAGGTGAGCGGTTAGGAACCAGTGGTCCCGGATTGCGAGAGGCAGTTGGACATCCCACGAGGAGTCCCGGATTGGGGAAGGTGCAGGCTGGGCTGAGGGACCCCCCTCCCATGCACGAATTTCATGCACTGGGCCTCTAGCTCTATATAATAAAGAGGTAATATGCAAATGGACCATCACACCCTTGCACAAGATGGCCGCCCCCATGTGGTCAAAGATGGCCGGCAGTTGTGGGCAATCAGGCGAGCAGGAAAGGGCAGTTGGGGGTGACCAGGCCTGCAGGGGAGGGCAGTTGTGGGTGATTGGGCCCACAGGGGAGGGCAGTTGGGGGCAATCGGGCCGGCAGGGGAGCAGTCAGGCGTTGATCAGGCTGGCAGGGGAGGTGTTAGGGGGTGATCAGGCTGGCAGGCAGATGAGCTGTTGGGAGCCAGCAGTCCCAGATTGTGAGAGGGATGTCCCCCGACAGGGTTCGGGCCTAAACCAGCAGTCGGACATCCCCCGAGGGGTGCCAGATTGGCAAGGGTGAAGGCTGGGCTGAGGGACCACCCCTCCTCCCCCCGCCCCATCAGTGCACGATTTTCATACACTGGGCCTCTAGTATTATAATAAAGACAAGATATAGATGATGGATTGATGATTTTGGGGTGTGGAAGTGTTCTGCAATATGAAAATGGGAAATAGGTAAATAAAAATAAAAACACTGGGCAACAGGAATGAGCACCTTGTTAATGTTCAATAACATGGATCTGTAATGCTTCCAACCAGCAAAAGTAGCAGATTTCCATAAGAATTTTTAGCACATTACTAGGAAACTCAAGATTTTTCTCTCCCTCTTTCCTTCCTTCCATTAAATATTTATAGAGTAACTACCAGGGTGTAAGATGCTATGCTCAAGGTGAGGATTGTCAAAAAAAAGCCTGCTGGATGAATCTGGTAACAAAACAATCTAGAGTGCTAGTGACAGTGCTCAGACAGATAAGGCTCAAACTGGGCAGGAAGAAGAGGGGCTTTACAGAGGAGAAAAATACCAACAGTTTATGAGTCTAGGGCTTGTAATGAGCCCTAATAAAGCACAAGGTTAGTGGGAATGAAAGAACTGGGAGAGCTGGAAGGACTGAGAAAGCTAGAAGGACAGGAGATAGAGTCAAGAATGTAATTTTCGAGTTCTAGTGTTTTAAATTTTTCTCCCCCTCAAAGCTACTCTTGAGAAATTCATCTTAATGTGATTCAATTGTATAACAATGCTGATGGGTGGGGAGTGGGATTTGCAGTGTGATTTATAATAGCTCCTAAATGAAAAAATTTTAGACACTGATGCATTGTTAAGGCACAATTAGGTAAAAAGTTTAAAAATGATTTTATTTGTTTGACATGTAAACAGAATATGATTTATAAGTAAGTCATTGTTGTATCTACTTCAGTGGTGGTTGGCATTTGGAGGACACACACACACACACACACAAATATATATATATTAAAACAAAATAGAGAAACACAATATATTTTTCTGTAACTTTCCTTTTTTTGAAAAATTATCAATATGGTATGAACCCCTTTTAAAGTCAGCACATACAGATGTACTTTTTTGTAACTATGCATCTTGAAGTTTTTCTTAAATCTAGCAACTTAACATTTGTAACAAATCACCCGGATACCATTAAGTGCCTTCTATGTAAAAAATTCCAGGCAACTAAACCTTGCCATTTGGTCAGTTGAGATTGTGCATATGCCATTTTCTAGATAAGTTTTTGAAGTAAGTTAGCTGTAACAGATAAATCTGCAAGTGCTTACACTAGAAGACAAGGCCTTTGTGAACAAGGCTGTACATGTTAAGAGGGCAAGTCCATGCCTATTTTGCTATCAGTGGTTGAATACAGTGGGAGTTTGATAAATGTTTACTAAATGACTGGAAAGAGCAAGAGGAAGAATCAAGGTTTAATAAGGCTAAGGAAGACCAATTCATGCTGGCAGTAATGTGGCATGCTTTATGATTTAGTCTAGATTTTCTGCTGTTTACTGGTAATAAAACCCACATCAACATTCTTTTATTTTTATTTTTAAACTATCTCCGGCATCTTGGCCTATACAAAGAAACTCTTTTAAAAAAAATATTTTTTATTGATTTCAGAGAAGAAGGGAGAGGGAGAGAGATAGAAACATTAATGATGAGAGAGAATCACTGATTGCTGCCTCTTGCAGGCCCCCTACTAGGGATTGAGCCCACAACCTGGGCATGTGCCCTTGACTGGAATTGAACCCAGAACCCTCCAGTCTGCAGGCCAATGCTCTATCCACTGAGCCAAACCAGCTAGGGCCACATCAACATTCTTAACTAACTTGGTGGCTTCTTGAAAATAAGGTTGGCACACACACAAAAAAAGCCAATTAATTTTTTTCTCTTTTATACTGGACCAACTAATAATGAAGCAATGATCTTAAGACACACATAAAGGAATAAAGGACAATGACCCCTAAGACACAGTTCATGTGGCAGAGTGCTGAAGAAAAGAGAGCTGCAAGAAGAGAAAGCTCTAAAATTTATAGATAGCCCCCTTGGGTATTCACCTAGGCATTGAACAGTGTATATGTGTAAAGAAACTACCAGAAGCCGAGATAGAACCACTGAACAATCCCTAATGATCACATAGGCCAGGAATAGTACCCATTCCCAACAGACAATGTATAAAATCTACTAATTCATATGACATGAGGTAAATACTTAAAGGGCTTTGGTCTCAGTAGTAGTGGAAAAATTAGCCTTACGATAAACCCTTCTTTGCTTATATAAACTTAAAAGAAGACTTGAAATGACCAAACTTTTTCCTAGAAACTTAGCCATGCTTAAAAACAAAACTCACACAGATGTATAAAAATCCAAAAATTATTTAGTTCTAAGATAAAATTCACAATGTCTGGCACCCAGTAAATAAGTCAGTAGGCATGCAAAGAAGCACGACAATATGATACATAATGAAGTCAATTTAATAGAAAGCAATTATGAAATGACAAAATAATAGAATTAGTAGACAAGGGTATCAAAGCAGTTGAAACTCTATTTCATTTGCTCAAGAAAAGCAAGTTTGAAAAGGTTAAGTAGAGACCTGGAAAATCAAAAAGACCCAAAATGAACCTCTAGAAATGAAAATTAAAATATCTGAGATGAAAAACATACTGAATTGAATTAACATTATATTATACACTAGAGGCCCAGTGCATGAAATTCGTGCATGGGGGTGGAGGCGGGGGTCCCCTCAGCCCAGCCTGTACCCTCTCCCAGTGTGGGACCCCTCAGGAGATAACGCCCTGCTGGCTTAGGCCCACTCCCGGGTGGCAGAGGGCAAGCCCAATCCCTAGGTGCCTGCCCTGCAGCTCCTGGTCAGGCTCAGAGCAGGGCCGATTGGGGAGTTGGGGCGCCTCCCCCTGTCATGCACAGAGCAGGGCGGATCAGGAGGTTGCGATGCCACCCTCAGTCATGCTCAGGTTAGGGCCGATTGGGGGGCTGTGGCACCGGAGGGCATGGGGGTTAATTTGCATATTAACTCTTCATTATATAGGATTGGAAAAGAAAAGGTTAGTGGGCTTGAAAACTTAGAAAAATTTATGCAAAAGAAAGAGAGAGAGAGAAAAAGAGAGAGAGAGAGAGAGAGAGAGAGATAAAAAAAAACCCCAAACATTTGAAGAAATAACAAATGAAAATTTTCCAAATTGGATGATATCACATATACAATAAGTTTGACAGAAATGAAGCACAGGAAACATCAAGAAAACCACACCAAGTCACATCATAATCAAACTGCTTAAAGCTAGTGAAAAAAATCTTAAAAGCAGCTAGAGAAATAAGACATTACATTACTTATAGAGGAAAAAAGAAAGATGGTGGCATATTTCTTATCAGAAACAATGCAAACTGTAAGAGAAGTAACATCTTTCAAATACTAAAGAATTCTTTACACAGGAAAAATATATTTCAAGGACAAAGGTGAGCCCTGGCCAGTGTTGCTCAGTGGTTAAGAGCATCAGCCCCAGAAGATCATGGACCCAATTCCCAGTCAAGGTCACATACTTGGGTTGTAGCTTCGATCCCCACCTGGGTTGGGGCATGTGTGGGAGGCAACTGATTGATGTGTCTCACACAGATGTTTCTCTCTCTTTCCCCTCCACTTTCACTCTCTCTAAAAATCAATGGAAAAATGTTCTTGGGTGAGGATTACCAAAAAACAACAAGAAAGGTTAACTCAGCCCCTAGATGCATATTTAAAAGTATTAAAATAGGTAGTCAAACATATCCTGTACTTGAATGTTCACAGCAGCATTATCACAACAGTCAAAAGGTGGAAATAACCTAACTGTCCATCAGTGAATGCATGAGCTAAAGGTAATATATTTGGAAATCTGCTAAGCGAGTAGATTTCAGGTGCTCTCACCACACTTACACAAAAGGTTAAATTCTATGTGAGAGATACATTGATTAGCTTGACTGCAGCAATCATTTCACTGTGATAAGTATATATCAAATCTTCATGTTATCACTTTATATACACTTTTTATTAAAAAAATAAATAAAATAGCAAAAAATAAAATTCAAACTTTAACACAAAGGCCCTCAAAGGCAAAGCACAAGAAACATAAGAAAAAGAAAGATAACTTGGACTTCATCAAAATTAACTTTTGTGATCAAAGGACATTAACAAGAAAGCAAAAGACAACCCATAGAATGGGAAAAATAATTGCATATCATATATCTGATAAGGGTCTATATTCAGAATAAAGAACTCTTACAACTCAACAACAAAAAAGACAGATGCCCTAATTAAAAAAAGGACAGATGACATGAATAGACATTTCTCCAAAGATAAACAAATGGCCAATAAGCACACAAAACAATGTTCAACATCATCAGTTACAAAGTTAATGCAAATAAAAATTACAATGAGATACTATTTCAAACCCACTAGAGTGGTTAGAATGAAAAAACAAAAACAAAAAACAGCCCTAGCTGGTGGTAGTTGGAGCATCGTCCTGTACACTAAGAGGTGTCGGGTTTGATCCCAGTAACAGCATATACCCTGGTTGTGGGTTTGATACCAGGTTGGAGCATGTTTGGGAAGGCAAGTGATCGATGTTTCTCTCTTTCTCCTCCTCTCTTATGCTAAGTGTCAGAGAAAGACAAGTACCATATGCTTTCACTCATATGTAGAATTTAATGAACAAACTGAACTAAGAAGCAGAATGGAGACAGACTCATAGATAGAGAGCAGGCAGGCAGCTCTGGTGGCGGGACTCGGGGAGAGAAGGTTATGGGGTGGGGTGGAGGGATTGAACAAAAAAGAAAAAAATAGAAAGAATTTAACAGTGTAGTGACTGTGGGGAAGGGTTGGGGGAGGTGGAGGTAGAAGAGGGTATAGGGTTGATAAATGATGATGAGCAAAATAAATTAGTTAAAAACATTAAAAAATAAACAAAAACAAAAAATAAGCATTGGTGATGATATAAGAAATTGAAACACTTGACATTGCTGGTGTGAATGTAAAATGGTGAAGTGGCTGTAGAGAACAGTTCTGTGGTTCCTCAAAAAGTTAAATACTGAATTACCATGTTACTTAGTAATTCTACTTCTTAGGTACACATCCGTAAGAATTGAAAATAGGTCTTCAGACAAAAAACTTGTACACAAGTGTTCATAGCAGCACTATTCACAATAGCCAAATGATGGAAATAACCTAAACATCCATCAGCTGATGAGTAGATAAACAAAATGTGATATATCTGGACAATAGAATACTATTCAGTAATAAAAAGGAATTAAATACTGATAGATGGTGGAACATGAATGAACTTTGAAAATGTTATATTAAGTGAAAAAGGCAAGACATAAAAGTTCACATATTGCATAATTCCATTTATATGAAAAATCCATAGAGACAGACAGCACATTAGTGGTTGCCAAGGGCTAGAAGGAGGAGAGAATGAGAAGTGAATTCTTAGGGAATAGGGTTTCCTTATGGGTGATTAAAATGTTCTATAACTTGACAGTGATAATGACTGTACATTGAAAACATACCAAAGGCCACTGACTATTAAAAAATTTTTTAAATGGTGAACCTTCAAACACATACAATTTATTTGGCCATAGGGATATAACTGAAAAATACATTGTAATCTTGATTTTGTTAAGAATATTCAGAAATATAGAAATAAAAAAAAACACACAAAAAAGGTGAAATGACTTTTTGTAACATACTGAAGTGAAAAGAATGTATCACCAGCAGACCTGCTCCATAAGTATTGTTAAAGGAAGCAGATCAACCGGAAGCAATATGATACCATATGGACATTTGTATCTACACAAAGGAATTAAGAACATCAAGCATGGTAACTATTTGGTTATACATAATAGCTTTACCTCATATTATTATATCTCTTTAAAAGATTATCTACTGTTTAAAGTAAAAACAATGGCAACGCAGTATGAGTTTTATTCATGTGTAAGTAAAATATATGACAACAGGAGCACAAAGACTGGGAGAAGTAAACGGAAGGATACTACTGTAAGGTTTTTATGCTATACTAGAGGCCCGGTACACAAAAATTTG
>NW_006283544.1:1889042-1897552 GCF_000327345.1 Myotis davidii
GCGGGCCACAGCCCCTTCAGGATAGGGGTCCCCACTGGGGTGCCTGGCCAGCCTGGGTGAGGGGCTGAGGGCCCTTTTCAGGTTGGCCAAGTCCCCCAGGGCGACGGAAGCTCCCAGTCTCTCCTTTTTTTTTCTTTCTTTCTTCTTTTTTTTATTAAGGGATTTATTTACCTTCTATAATTGAAACTTTGTAACCTTGAGAGGAGCTCAGAGCCGGCCAGGTTGGGCAGGAGGGAAGCTTGGCTTCTTCCATCTCCAGGGGCAACCCACTCCTGCTCGCTCCAGTTCCGTGGCCAGAGCTGGCTGACAGCAGGTATCTGGGGTTTATTTACCTTCTATAATTGAAACTTTGTTGCTTTGAGTGGAGCTCAGAGCCGGCCGCGGCAGGCGGGAAGCTTGGCTTCCTCCCTCACTGGGGCAACCAAGCCTCCTGCTTTCTCCAGCTCCGTGGCTGCCGGCCACCATCTTGGTTGGGTTAATTTGTATATAGTCACTCTGACTGGCTGGTGGGCATGGCTTAAGGCATAGCGAAGGTATGGTCAATTTGCATGTTTGTCTTTTATTAGTGTAGATAGTACATAGTATATAGTAAAAAGTCACATAAATAGGTAGTTAAACATATCCTGTACTTGAATGTTCACAAATTATATCTACATCTAATCTATATCTATATCTCTATACCTATAATTTAAAGTAATCACTGTATAATGGGTTATAGCCAATAAGTCAACAATGAGATAAAATAGAATGGTAAAAAATATTCAATTAATCCAAAAGAAGGCAGGAGAAAGAAAAAAGAAAAAAAAGGAGACAGAATAAGTAAAAAACAAATAGCAAGATAGATTTAAGAAGAATCATATCAGTGAACATATTAAAATGTAAACTTTCTGAAAACCCAAAGGAAAAGTCCCATTTTGTTAGAATAAATAAAAAAGCAAGATTTAACTGTATATGTTACCTATAAGACAATTTGTCATAAACAGGTTAAAAGAAGAAAGGGTGGAAAATCATAGCATGTAACACTAGTCAAAAGATGTGAAGCCTCTACACTAAAAACTAAAAATTAAATAAATAAATAACACTGCTAAGAGGAATTAACCTCTAAATAATTGGAAAGATATACTAGGTTTATGGGTCAGAATATTCAATATTATTAAGATGTTGATTATCCTCATTTCATCGACAAATTCAATGTAATTGCAATCAAATCAAAGCCAGTTTGTTTTGTTTTTTTTTAGTAGAAACAATTATAGAATTAACGTGGAAATGTAAAAAAGACACAGAATAGCCTAAAAGCTTTGAACTTGAACAGAGATGGATAACCAATACTATCTAATTTCAAGACATTATGAAATATTGACATAAACACAGACAGAGGTAACTAGTATAGAACAGAGTTTAGAAACAGCCTTTCACATATATCTATGTATATAAAACCCTAATATACAAATAGACCAAACAGCAGAACAACCGGTCGCTATGACGTGTGCTGACCACCAGGGGGCACACACGAAATATGGCGGGTGTCGGCCATGGTGGGATGGCGGAGCAGGTGAGTGGGGGCACCAGCCCATGGCAGGGGACTGGTCACTGTTATCAGGGTGAGCCTCTGGTGGTTATTGAAAATTCTTTGCTCTTGCGTGCCGTGGTCCCGCCCAGAGCTCACTCCTGCTGCCAGCGCTGGCCCTGCTAGCACCCGCAGCCGGCATCGATCACTCGGTGCCATCAGTGGGTGTGAGCAGTGGCTGCTGGTCCTGATCACCCCTGCAGGCTTCTTCACCTCCCCCTGATACTGAGGGGCGATCAGGGCAGCAGCCGCCGCTCGCACTCGCTGCTGGTGCTGGCCCCAATCGCTCTGTGCCATCAGCGGATGCAAACAGGGACAGTGCCATCAGTGCGTGGGAGCTGCAGTGGCAGGAGTGGGGCTTCCAGCAGACAGGGGATTGGGGGTTGTGGCAGGAGGTGCCAGGTGGGGGTGTAGAGGATGGGACGATTCCTGCCCCTGTGCCCACCACAGCCTCGCAGCCCACAGTTCCTTTCAAGTTGCATGAATTCATGCACTGGGCCCCTAGTAACTAATATTCAACAAGGGTCTTTCCAGCAAATGATGCTAGAATAATTTCATTTTTAATATGCAAATAAACGAATTTCAACTTATATCTTGCACAGTATACAAAAATTAACTAAAAATGAACCACAGGCTTAAAACTATGAGATTTAGATGAAAACATAGACAAAAACCTTTCAATCCCGAATTAAAAAACATATTTTAGATACAACACTCAAAACACAAGACACAGAGAACAAACTGATTAGTGGGAGAAAATATTTGCAAATCATGTATCTGATAAGAGACTTGTATCTAAAATGCATAATTCTCAAAACTCAAAAATAAGAAACTGATAAAAATGTGCAAAAAACTTGAACAAACATTTCTGTGAATAAGAACGGAGGGCATATAAAACCTTGAAAAAGTGCTCAATATCATGAGCCATTAGGGAAATGAGAATTAAAACCATGAGATACTCGTACACACCCATCAGAATATCTAAAATGGAAATGACTGACCAGATCAAGTCTTTGTGATGATGTAGATCAGGGGTGGGGAACCTTTTTTTCTTCCAGGGGCCATTTGGATATTTATAACAGCATTTTCCAGGGGCCATACAAAATTATGATCTTAATAATTAGCCTGCTATTTGGTCAAACATTTAATTAACTCACCCCTAATGCATTTGCAGGGCCAGGCCAAATGATTTTGCAGGCCTTATATGGCCCTCGGGCCAGACGTTTCCCACGCATGATGTAGAAGAACTAGAACTTTCATATGCTGATGGTGGAAATGTAAAATGCTACAAACATTTGGTAAAAAGTTTGGAAATTTCTTAAAACATTAAACATACATGCACTACATAACCCAGCTATTCTACTCACAGATTATTTACTCAAGAGAAACAAAAGCATATATTCATACAAAGACTTGTACAAGGATGATCATATCAGCTTTATCCTATACTAGAGGCCCGATGCACGAAATTCATGCAAGAGTAGGCCTTCCTTCCCTTGGCCGCAAGCAGGCACCTGGGACCTGGGCTTCCCTCTAGCCGCTGGCAGGCACCCAGGACCCAGACTTCCCTTGCAGCCCCAGCTTCATCTGGAAGGAAGTCCAGTCTAATTAGCATATTAGGCTTTTATTAGTATCTATACTAATAAAAGGGTAATATGCTAATTAGACCAGACATCTTCTGGAAGTCCTTCCGGACAAAGCCACAATGGTAGGGGCCAAGGCAGAGGTGGTTAGGGGCAATCTGGCCGGCAGGGGAGAGCAGTTAGGGACGATCAGGCCAGCAGGGAAGGGCAGTGAGGGGGCAATCAGGCCGGCAGGGGAGGGCGGTGAGGGGGCGATCAGGCCAGTAGGGGAGGGCAGTTAGGGGGCAATCAGGCCGGCAGGGGAGGGCAGTTAGGTGGCGATCAGGCCAGCAGGCAGAGGTGGTTTGGGGTGATCAGTCAGGCAGGCAGGCAAGTGGTTAGGAGCCCGAGTTCTGTATTGAGAGGGGGATGTCTGACTGTCGGTTTAGGCCTGATCCCTGCAGGCCAGGCCGAGGCACCCCAATGGTGCATGAATTCATGCACTGGGCCTCTAGTTCATAATAAGCAAATATTGGAAATAACCCAAATGTCTATCAACAGGTGAATGGATAAAAAACTATGGTATATCTACACAATGGAATGTTACTCAGCAATGTAAAAGGATAAACTATGGACAAATCTTGAAGTAATTATACAGAATAAAAGAAGACATAAAAGGTGTGTGTGTGTGTGTGTAAAAAGCATACAGTGATACCATTTATATAAAAGTTTAAGAAATGTAAAAAGATCTTCAATGACAGAATGGAAATCAGTGGTTACTTGGAGATCAGTATGTGGGTGGGGACAGTTGGGAGGGGGAGAGTCCAAAGGAGTACCAGAAAAAACTTTGGGGGAGATACATGTGTTCATTATCTTCATTTTGGTGATGGTTTCATGGGTATACATGTGTCAAATGTTAGCATATATAATTTAAATATGTTCAGTTTAGTGTATGCCCATTATGCCTCAATAAAGCTATTATAAAGTTTTCATTTTGAGTACTTTTTAACATTTTCATTTTGGCTAGTCAATTATTTATAATCTCAGACATATTCTGAATAGCATATAACCTAATGGTAATTCTAACAAAAGTTATATTTTACCTCTATTTTATTCTTAAAAACTCTACACTGGTTTAAATATTAACCTGCTCTAAAGAATACAGATCCTGAGAGAATTCCCTTAATCTTTTTTTTTTTTACCATGTATCATGAATAGTCTATTGTTATAGAAGCAATCTAATACAGGCATACCTCAGAGATATTTTGAGTTTGGTTCCAGATCACCACAATAAAGCAGTTATTGCAATAAAGCAAGTTACACAATTTTTTGGTTTCTTAGTGCACATAAAAGTTATGCTTACACTATATTGTACTCTATTAAGTGTGTGACAGCAATATGTCTAAAAAATACAATGCGCAAATCTTAATTAAAAATACTTTATTATGACCAGCCAGCTGGCGTAGCTCAGTGGTTGAGTGTCACCCTATGAACTAGGTTATGGTTCAATTCCCAGTCGAGGCACATGTTCGGATTGTGAGCTTGATCCCCAGTGTGGGGCATTCAGGAGGCAGCCAATCAATGATTCTCTCTCATCATTGATGTTTTTATCTCTCCTTTCCCTTCCTCTCTGAAATCAATAAAAATATATTCAAAAAAATACTTTATTGCTAAAAAATGCTAACCATGCCTGGCCAGTGTGGCTTAGTGGTTGAGCATCAACCCATGGACCAGGAGGTCAGGATTCAATTCACAGTCAGGGCACATGCCTGGGTTGTAAGCTCGATCCCCAGTAAAGGGTGTGCAGGAGGCAGCTGATAGATAATTCTCTCTTATCTTTAATGTTTCTCTCTCTGAAATCAATAAAAACATATTTTAAAACAATGCTAACCATCATCTGAGTCATAATCCTTTTGTTGGTGGAGGGTCGTGCCTCAACTTTGGTGGCTGCTCACTCCTCCAGGTGGTGGCTACTGAAGATTGGGGTAACTATAATGATTTCTTAAAATAAGACACCAATGAAAGTTGCCGTATCAATGGACTCTTCCTTTCACAAATAATTTTTCTGTAGCCTGTGATGCTGTTTGATAGTCTTTTACCCACAGCAGAACTTTTAAAATTGGAGTCAATCCTTTCAAACCCTGCCACTTTTTCATCAACAAAGTTTATATAATATTTTAAATTCCTTTGTCATTTCAACAATCTTCACAGCATCTTCATCAGAAGTAGATTCCATCTCAAGAAACCACTTTCCTTTCTTATCCCCCAAAGCAACTCCTCATCTGTTCAAGTTTGATCATTCAGCCACATCTTCAGGTTCCACTTCTAATTCTAGTTCTCTTGCTAATTTCCACTACATCTGCAGTTACTTCCTCCAATGAATTCTTGACACCCATCTAAGTGATCCATGAGAGGTGGAATCAATTTCTTTCAAATTGCTGTTAATGTTGATATTTTGACCTCTTCCCAAGAATCACCAATGTTCTTAATGGCAGCTAGAAGGTGACTCCTTTCCAGAAGTTTTCAATTTACTTTGCCCAGATCATCATAGGAATCACTATCTATGGCAGTTACAGCCTTATGAAATGTATTTCTTGAATATTAAGACTTGAAAGTCAAAATTACTCTGTGTTCCATGGGCTGCAGAAGGAGTGTTGTGTTTGCAGGCATGAAAACACATTGATCTAGTTGTACATCTCCATCAGAGCACTTGGGTGACTAGGTGCATTGTCAATAGCAATAATAGTTTCAAATGAATCTTTTTTTCTGAGCAGCCAGTCTCAACAATGGGCTTAAAATATTCAGTCAACCATGTTGTAGACAGATGTGCTATCATCTACGCTTTGATGTTCTATTTATAGAACACAGACAGAGGAGATTCAGCAGAATTCCTAAGGGCCCTAGGATTTCTGGAATGGTAAATGAACACTGGCTTCAACCTAAAGACACCAGCTACATTAGCCCCTAACAAGAGAGTCAGCTTGTCCTTTGAAGCCAGGCAATGGCTTCTTTCTAGCTATGAAAAGTCCTAGATGGTATCTTGTATTGCTGTTTCATCTACATTGAAAATCTGTTGTTTAGTGTAGCCACCTTCATTAGTGACCTTAGCTAGATCTTCTATATAACTTGCTGTAACTTCTATATCAGCACTTGATGCTTCACCTTGCACTTTTATGTCATGGAGATGGCTTCTTTTCTTAAACCTAATGAACCAACCTTTGCTAGCTTCAAACTTTTCTTCTGCAGCTTCCTCACCTCTCTTAGCCTTCAGAGAACTGACGAGAATTAGGGCCTTGCTCTGCATCAGGCTTTGGTTTAAGGTAATGTTGTGGCCGCTGTGTCTATCCAGATTACTAAAACTATCCATATCAGCAATAAGGCTGTTCGCTTTCTTATCATTTGTGTGTTCACTGAGTAGCATTTTTAATTTCCTTCAAGAACTTTTTCTTTGAACTCACAACCTGGCAAACTTTGACACAATAAGACTAGCTTAGAATCTAGCTTTCTGGGCTTATGACATGCCTTTCTGACTACTAGTAAGCTTAATCACTGTTTTTTGATTTAAAGTGAGAGACATGCGACTCCTTCTTTCATTTGAACATTTAGAGGCAATTGTAGGGTTATTAATTGGCCTAATTTCAACACTGGAGTGAACTGGGAGGCTCGGGGATATGGGGGAACTGTCAGTAGGTGGAGCAGTCAGAGTACAAAGATTTATCAATGAAGCTTACTGTCTCACATGGGCACGGTTCATGGAGGTCCAAAACAGTTACAATAGTAACATCAAAGATCACTGATCACAGATCACCATAACAAATAGAACAATAAAAAAAGTTTGAAATATTTCAAGCCCTAACTGGTTTGGCTCAGTGGATAGAGCGTCAGACTGTGGACTAAAGGGTCCCGGGTTCGATTCCAGTCAAGGACACATGCCTGGGGTTGCAGGCTCGATCCCCAGGAGGGGTGTGCAGGAGACAGCCAATCAGTGATTCTCTCTCATCATTAATATTTCTATCTCTCTCTCCCTCTCCCTTCCTCTCTGAAATCAGTAAAAATAAAAATATATTTAAAAAAATATTTCAAAATTTCCAAAATGTCACAGAGACAAAAAGTGAGCAAATACTGAAAAAAATGGTGCCAACAAACTTGCTCAATGCAGGGTTGTTACAAACCTTTTATTTGTAAAAAAGTGCAAAAGGAACTATGTCTGTCGCATTTTTGTGGGTTGGAAAAGAGTAAAATTTATGGACTATTTAAAATTATAATAGTTTATTTTAAATCTTAAGGTAAGTTATACACTCTGCATAAACCTTTTAATATTGGTTTACTGATTCTTTCTCCATATGTCTTACAAAAAATATTTCACAAAAGTACAAAATTGAATAATGAAGTACATGTACTCATCACTCAGCTTCAAACATTATCCAGAATTTGAGTTTTTTTGTGTCATTTTTTTTGTTAATCCTCAACCGAGGCAATTTTTCCATTGGTTTTTAGAAAGAGTGGAAGGGAGGGGGAGAGACAGAGAGAGAGAAACATTGATGTGAGGCACATCGATTGGTTGCCTCCTACATGCACCCCAATGGGGATCAAACCTGCAATCCTATCTAATAAAGATGGAATATGCTAATTGACCCTCACACCATCGCAAAGATGGTGGCACCCACAGCCAATAAGGAGGGAATATGCTAATTGCTGCCCCGCCCTCAAAGATGGCAGCACCCACAGCTAATAAGAAGGGAGTATGCTAATTGACTGCCATGCCCTCAAAGATGCAGCACCCACAGCCACAAGATGGCAGCGCCCAATCCCCTCAGCCCCACTGTGCGCCTGCCTCTGGAGTCCCCCAGTCCCCTCAGCCCCCCAGGGCTGGCCCAAGAGCAGGAAAGCCTTGATGGTGGCTGCCCAGCCGCCCAGGGCCACCCGAGTACAGGTAACCAGGGCCGGTTGAGGCTTGCGCTGCCAGCAGTGGCAGCAGCAGAGGTGTGATGGGGGCGTCACCTTCCCTTGATTGCCGGGTCACCTCCTGCCCCTGAGGGTTCCCGGACTGTGAGAGGGGGCAGGTTGGGCTGAGGAACCCCCGTCCAGTGCATGAATTTTCATGCACCAGGCCTCTAGTAGAGGTGTATGTCCTTGACCAGAATTAAACCATGGACCCTTCAGTCCTTGGGCTGACGTTCTATTCCCTGGGCCAAACCTGCTAGGGCTGTGGCTTTTTATTTTTTAAATCTATTGAACCCTTTCCCACTCTTCCTTATGGAATATATATATATATATATATATATATACATTTATATATATATCCCATTTTCTTTATCCATTTATCACTGACTAGAGGCCCTGTGCACAATTTCATGCATCAGTGACACAGCAGCGAGAGA
>NW_006283544.1:1897566-1901778 GCF_000327345.1 Myotis davidii
TTTAAATATATTTTTATTGATTTCAGAGAGGACGGGAGAGGGAGAGAGAGAGAGACAGAAACATTTGCGATGACAGAAGAATCATTGATTGGCTGCTTCCAGCATGCCCCACACTGGGGACTGGGACTGCAACCTGGGCATGTGCCTAGGAATTGAACCAAGACCTCCTGATTCATGGGTTGACACTCAACCACTGAGCCACACCATCTGGGCCTTCTGGAATATTTTAAAGCAAATTGCACACACCTTAGCATTTCAAATCACAAATGTTTCAATATTTTTCTCAATATTAGCCAAGTTTTTAAAAAATTGCTTCATGTAAACTTAATTATATTTCATAGAAATTTAATTTCATTACTTAATTTAATTTCCTATATTTTCCCCTTACAATTTGTATAGGAGTGTGTATCCATTTAGAAATTCCTATTTAAATGAACTGAAGTGCTGTAAGGTAGTTTTTTAAATTAAAAAACAATTTAACGTTACTCCAAGGTGTTAATTATATTACTTAAAAATAATAAAATACATACAAGTTTATATGAATTTTAATATTTTATTTTTTTAAGAAGTGTTTTTGATAGGTTATTCTGAAAATAAAACAAAGATGAGGGATCTACACCATATTAGCGAGCAGAGATTCATTCAGAATTTTAGTCATTTATTTACATAGCCTTCCATGGTTTGACCCTGCAATATGCTGCAGCTGGCTTGTAGTTTTTAAGAGCTGATTGGTAAATTTTGAGGAATTTTGTGAGCTGGTTGTTGAATGCCACCATTATTAAAACTTTATTTAGATTTAAAACCAAATAAATTTTATTTAAATAAGAAATATATACTTAAAATTGATCAATGTTTAATTATTTTACTATTTTTTACTATTATCTTTGCTCTTGCACTTACATATGTCCACTGTATTTGCATGGTGGAAGTATTATGTAATGGTGTGCTACTGAGCATCTCTTCTCCTCTCCATCCATGTTCAGTAACATGTTGGCAGCTTGAAGTTAGTCATGGTAAGAATATTTATACCACAGATATAACCAAATGCTACAAATCAGAGCCATCCCTACCTCACACCTCTCTCTGGAGAGCTGGCTGTTAACATTTGCCAGCACAGTACTGCTTCCACCCTGAGCATTAACTGTGTGTCAGGCACTGCACTATTATGTGACCTCCAGGTTCACAGGTCAACTCTCAACCCTGAGCCACGCCAGCTGTGCTTTGTTTTAATACACTACTTTAAAAGGAACACTAGTGAAGTGGCTTCTACGGCTTTGTTTTATTATTTGAATTTCAAAATTACAGAAAAATGTAATTAGATGTTGATTTAAGTAACAAGAGGGTTGAAAATAGTATGTAAAACGTATATATGACCCTAGAAAAACACGGGTTTGATGTGCCGGTTCACTTATATGAGGATTTTTTTTCAATAAATACACAGTCAGCCCTCCTTTTTCCTGGGTTTCACATTCCAGATAGGGAATTTGCGGTTCCAAGGGACAACTATATGCATTGTTCTACGTCATTTCATATAGGGGACTTAAGCACCCGGGGATTTTGGGGTGTGTGTGTGTGTGTGTGTGTGTGTGTGTGTGTGTCCTGGAGCAATCCCCAGCAGCTATGGAGGGACAACTATCTATAGAAAAGTTCTGGGGAAGTCAAAAGTTACACGGGGATTTTCAACTGAGGTCAGGGGAGGGTGAGTGTGTCTGTGACCCTAACCTCTGCACTGCTCAAGGTTCATCTATTTCAACTATATATTTTTAAATGATACAATATACGGCTAAGGAAAATAAAAAAAATCTGATTTTAAAAATAAATAATTTGGGAACTATCATATACCAAAGAATATGAGAACTTAAGATTATACCAAGTTAAGTATGTTTAGTAGTTAAGTGACTTTTTTAATCAATTAAAGAAGCAAAAAAGCAAATCTATTTTAAAAATGAGGCTTTAGTTAAAAACTTAAAATGCCACTAAAATTTGTCAAACTTGTTTTGCCAGTTGATATTTCCAGAAATCAGAGGTCTGTCTGTCTAGTCTGCATTTATATTTAGTCTGGGCATTTAATCTCTCTTTTGATCTTAATTTTGCCATATACAGTAAGTTGTTTTCTAAGGCTTTAACATTAAAAGTTAGTTTCATAAATTGTAAAATCAGTTTCTACTATCAGACAACTTTTTTTTTAACCTTCTCAGAAAATACACAAAGGAATAACAAGGACTTAAAACGAACACTGTGGTTCTTTATATATGTGTTTCTTTTAAGTTACTTACCTCTTGTGAAAGCTGTGTTACTTGGTCCTTTCGATGTTCCAGGTCTTTTAAAACCAACGAGTTTTGTTTTTCTAACTGAAGTACTCTTCTTGCCAAGTGGACACTAGGCAAATGAAATAAAAAAAATAATGCTTAGAAAAGGGGAATGCTATCTAAAATATTCACAAAGTGTTTGTGTGCTTGAAAACTGACTTACCATTTCCTAATAACACTAAAATATTAACAGAAAAAATATGTAGTCAAATATTTTCAGATGTCAACAGCAAAGAGCAATATTTCAATGCAGAATTTTGAAAGTAACATTAAAATCTCCTTAATAACATAACTTTGATATATTGATTAGAACAGAGATGGATTGTACCGTTGCTACATTACGATGCTTACTTGAAAAGACCACAGATAGCAATTTACAGCTTTTCTCCATTTTTATAAAATTCCCTATTTACAAACAAATTAGGCAATTAGTTGAAACAATAAGCTTGCACTTTGAGAAAAAATCGGTGTTTACTTCAGACAACATGATGCATTTTATAATACAAAACACAACTAAATAGATTTTCTATAGAAAGTAGAGGTGGAAAAGATGTGTAAAAAGTGAAAAATGTCCATTGTACTGAGTGTAACCTTTAAAGTTATGTTACCTTTAGTTTTTTAAAAAAATATATTTTATTGATTTCTTACAGAGAGGAAGGGGGAGGGATAGAGTGTCAGAAACATCGATCAGCTGCCTCCTGAACACTCCCCACTGGGGATGTGCCCGCAACCAAGGTACATGCCCTTGACTGGAATTGAACCTGGAACCCTTTAGTCCGCAGGCCAATGCTCTATCCACTGAGCCAAACTGGTTAGGGCTAGGTTATCTTTAGAATTTAAAATCACATTACATGTGAAATATTCTAATTCCATTTTTTAAGACACAATTTTTAAAAAGTTCAGCTACAAATCCTTTCTTCTAATTACTAGGGAGAAAAAGTGGCATAATTCTTTTAAGGATAACTATGTTGAGAAGACATGTTGCTCTGAAGACCCTCTCTGTAGTTCCAAACACTTAAAAATTTCATATTTACCACATATTCATTTTCTGAGTTGACCTACTAATGCAAAACCTAAAGGAATCCAAGAAGACAGGATGTCTTCTTGTTTTTGTTTTTCCAAATAAAAAAGGTGAGGTCTGGTAAAAATTCATATAGTAAATTAGGTACCTATTTAGATATGCTCACATCTAAGTTTCTGTCTTTTCAACTGGCATAAGATTTTGTCTTAGTAATTAGCTAAAGCTAGAGATGAAAAAGACATAGTCCCTGTTTTTTAAAAAAATCACTTTTTAATAAAAAATAGCTTTATTGATATAAAGTTTTATTGGTATGTAATTTATATACCATGAAGTCAAACCATTTAAAGTGTACAGTTCACCTGACCAGTTTGGCTCAGTGGCTAGAGCGTCGGCCTGTGGACTGAAGAGTCCCAGGTTTGATTCTGGTCAAGAGCATGTACCTTGGTTCCGGGCACATTCCCAGTAGGAGGTGTGCAGGAGGCAGCTGATCGATGTTTCTCTTTCATTGATGTTTCTAACTATCCCTCTCTGTAAAAAATCAATAAAATATATTTTAAAAAAATAAAGTGTACAGTTCAATGGTATTTAGTATATTTAAAATTGTTCAACTATCACTATAACTTTAGAACATTTTTATTAGCCCCCAAGAAAATTTGTACCATTAGCATCACTCCCCATCCTCCCTGCCCAGACCTACAGAACCACTAATCTACTTTCTTCCTTTACAGATTTTTAAGGTATTTACAGTTTTTGGATACCCATTTTCTATCCCCCAATCTAAAATATACCAAATTCTGGGGAGAAACCAAGATGGCGGCATAGGTAAACAATGGAAATTGCTGCCTCGCACAACCACTTCAAACATACAACTACAAGACACAA
>NW_006283544.1:1901927-1903453 GCF_000327345.1 Myotis davidii
AATGGAAGGGCGGGAAGGCCTGGGTGCAGGCCAGGTGGCAACCGCGGGCCCCCCGGGGACCGGGGTTGCCCGCTGGCCTGCATCCCGCAATCGCCACGGTGATCGGAGGGCAGGAGGGCGCTGTTGCAGGCCAGGTGGCAACCGCGGACTCCTGGAACCTCTCTTAAAGGTTATCTTAAAGCAGTTGGCGAGGGACCTCGGAGAGCCCCAGGGGGACCCTGGTGCCAGCAAAACTGAGACCTGGGGCGGCTCTTCCCAGGAAGGTCCAGGGAACAGCCACTGCAGCCCGCCCCCACCCCAGCTCAAGGCAGGGCATGCTGGACCCAAGGACCCACCCCCTCCCAGAGGCCCCTGGCTTGCTCATGCAGCCCTGGTCACCTCACTGGAGCAGCTATAAGGCACAGAAAGCACCAGGGACGGCCGCTTGCTCCCACCCGCATTTGCAAAGACAAGGCCGGAGGGTGTGAGGGTCAGCTCACATCTCCTTTTCCCTCCTTTTGCTCCTCCTCTGGCTGCGTAGCTCGCCCAGCTTCTTATCCAGGCTCCTCTGCAGCTGGGCCCACTTGGCGGGGTCTAGGGACTGGTCCTTGGCCCCACTGCCGGCGTACAGCACTCCCAGCTGACTCTCTGCTGGGCGTGGGCGTGGGCCCTCTCCCCACAGCCATGGATCTCCGGCAGGCAGTGGCTGAAGCAGTAGCGGTGGCTGCAGTGTGGGCAGAGCTGGCCCAGAGTCACGATGCTGGCCCGGCACTTGGGGAGGCCACAGGTGTTATCAGCCTTCATGGCGGCCGAGACCAGGGCGTCGAAGTCCTCTGTGGAGGGCAGATCCAGGGCCAGGGTCCTTTTGCATCTTTCTTCTTTTTCTTTTCTGGCAACTTCCGCAGCCCTGGGCCCGTGGCCCGTGGGCCCTCCTTGGCTCGCTGCTCCTGCCTGCCCCTCTCCCTCTGCAGTTGCTCCAGGTGCACAACCCTCAGGTCCACCCTGCTTGGCTCTCGCGGGGGGCTCCGTCTGAACGGGGCTGGAGGGCTCGGGATGGAGAGGGGCTTTGCTGTCAGTCCCTGCTGGGACAGGTGGGACTGGTGGAGCCGATTTTTTTTTTTTTGGCTGTGTGCACATAGCTTTAATTCTTAAATAATTTATACTCCTCTGAAACAAATAAAACTCTGCAGCCCCATGATCGCCATGGCGATCAGAGGGCGGGAGAGCCTGGGCACAGGCCAAGCAGCAGCCCGGCACCCCAGCACCTGACATGCAAAGGTCGGGGATGAAATGACTTTTCCCAACCACATCTGCAAATATTCTGGGGAAGGCATCACTGAAGAGCTCACAACAACTCTCTTACTTGGCAAGGAAGAAAAAAGGTGGCAACGGAAACAGTCCCTTACATCAAAGTTAAGGTCCCTCTCTGTAAAACAGAATATTTCCAACGTAAAGGAGGGAGCAGGCAAAAATAATAGGTTCTCATGACTTCCACTGAAGTTTGAGCATATGACAGAGTTAAAATGAACAGAAAAATTAAAACAGAC
>NW_006283544.1:1906355-1907764 GCF_000327345.1 Myotis davidii
GGGCCAGGGATCGAGCTTACAACTGAGGTACATGCCTTTGATCGAATTGAACCCAGGGTTCTTCAGTCTGTGGCCAATGCTCTATCCACTGAGAAAAACTGGCTAGGGCTAGACCACATTTTTGCAATGTTCAGTACAGAAAAATGAACATAGTCAAATGTTCTTGCATAGAATCAGTACAGATGAAATGGAAGAAAGGGGATGCAAGAAATAATGAGATGCAAAGGTCATTCATTACCAACATTCTGAACTTCTTCAATAACTTGGAGGCATCAAGTTTAAAAATATTAAGTAACTCATAGGGTTTAGGTGCTTTTTGTTTTGTTTGGAAACTGCATAATGTTCTTATGCAAATATGGTGTGATACCACTTATCAATGCAAAATATCATGTGCTATAAACCACTGAATTCAAGAAATTCTTGGTATGTTGGTACTTAAGTCCTAACATCAGGGCTACCTCCTTCTACTAAGAATTTCCCTGATTTTGGTTGGAGATTCTGAATGAGAAAAATTAACTGTAAATAGCAGGAAGATAGCTGATGATTTTAAAAATGGCTTATATATGTGTTCCACAGTGTTCTGATTACTAGCTTATAGTATTATTTTATTGAGAAAAAACTTTCTAGGAACTAGTGTTGATGGGAATGACTTTTGACTGTGCCTATTGCTATGAATGTTGATGTTATTAATGATGCATAATGGTTATAATGTGAAAGACACTGGTACAATTGGTCTCCAACTGTTCCATTGATCATGGTTTAAAAATTCACTTCCAAGTCAGTTTAAGACTAGCAAAACACATCTTATAGATATATCAGAAATGATATTAAGGTCTCAGGTTGCTCTAAATGACTCATTTAGCCCTTAATGCTTGATGGGGGACAAAAAAGGAAAAAAAAAAGAAAAAGAAAAAAGAATAAAAATTAATATTGTAAAGATTTTTCTTTAAAAGTTATGTATTTATGGATATAGAACACACAGGAAAAACAAGAAGTACAATTTTTGATCATTGTAATACTTACAATTAAACAAAAATGATAAACATAAGCAAAATGAGCAATTTTTTTCTTGATCATGTATATCAATGACTGCAGAAAGGCAGGTTGAATCAGAAGAAACATAGTCATTAATTCAATAAGATATTCACAAACACTTCCTTTTACAAACATTTACTAAAAGCCTATAATCTATACAAGTACTAAGAATACACAATTTCGATCTGGAGGATCTAACATTCTATTGAGGAAGGTGGGCAAATAAAAAATTATTGTAGCTTAATGGCGAGGAGAAACTAAGATGGCGGCATAGATAAACACCGGGAAATTGCTGCCTCCCATAACAATAGAAAAATACATCAAAAACACAAAACGGACATCATCCAGAACTACAGGAGGGCTGGCTGAGTATA
>NW_006283544.1:1909642-1910984 GCF_000327345.1 Myotis davidii
AATAGAGTGAGTTACACATATGTTGATATATATGCGATTTGATATGTATGCTATTTTTTTGTATTGACAGCAACCTTCAAAACTTCATATGTCAAATTTGCTAAAGGTGTTAACATCATAGATATTTTTATGCTTAAATGAGGGTATGAGCGGGGGCGGGGGGAGGTAGAGGGTAACGTGGGGATAAGGACACATATGTAATATCTTAATCAATAAAAAATATATATTAAAAAAATTATTGTAGTGTGATAAATGGTTTGAAAGGGCACACAGAAATAAATACCAATGCTCATCAATCTGGTGAAGAAGCAGAGAAAGAGCATCCTGGGTAGAGGGAAAAGCATAAGAATAATACGCTGGAGAAAACTGTAAGCAGTATGATAGTGACGGATAAAACATATGGCACGTAGTGAGGGATATATGATGAAAGGCCATGAATGACAAGTCAAGTTTAAATTTTACCCATCAGTTTTTTAGGCATGACATGATTATCTCTGCACTTGAGAGAGTCCTTTATCAATATTATGGATGATGGTTTAGAGAAGGAAGAAGAATTGAAGCAGTTAGATAAGGTTAAGGTTATAATCTAGACCAGTGGTCTCCAAAAGTAGTTATGGGAGAAATAATCCATTGAAGTGTGGAAAATATTGTTTACATTTACTTTACTATTATGTATCTCTAAGTTTTAATTTTCTGTGTAGGTTTCATATTACAATGTACACAATATGTTAATTATAATATATTAATAATTATATTAAGTATGTAATCTATAAATATATATTTATTGGTGGGTGCATACTCAATTTTTTTCCCCAATAGGGATTCACATAAAAAAGTTTGGAGATCAGTGGTCTAGGCCAATTTTGTCCAATATAAACCTTACCTATTAATAAACAAACATGCAAATTGACCGGACTTTTGCTATGCCTTAAGCCACGCCCACCAGCCAATCAGAGCGACTATATGCAAATTAACCCAACCACGATAGCGGCCGGCAGCCACGGAGCTGAAGCAAGCAGGAGGCTTGCTTGCTCCAGTGATGGAGGAAGCCAGCTTGCTGCCGGCTCTGAGCTCCACTCAGAAGCAACAAAGTTTCAATTATAAAAGGTAAATAAACCCCAGATACCTGCTTTCAGCTGGCTGTGGCCACAGAGCTGGAGCAAGCAGGAGGCTTTCCTCCCCCCTGCCTCGGGCAGCTCTAAGCTCAACTCAAAGCAACAAAGTTTCAATTATAGAAGGAAAATGAACCCCAGAATAAAAAGAAAAAGAAAAAAAGGAGAGGCTGGGAGCTTCTGTTGCTAGGGGGCTTGGCCAGCCTGAAAACGTACCTCAGCCCCTCACC
>NW_006283544.1:1911148-1922543 GCF_000327345.1 Myotis davidii
CACACGGACCACGAGGAGGCAGATGCTCAATGCAGGAGCTCCCCCCTGGTGGTCAGTGCTCTCCCACAGGGGGAGCTCTGCTCAGCCACAAGCCAGGCTGGTGCCTGCCAGTATAGTGTTGGTGGTGGGAGCCTCTGCTGCCTCCTCAGCATCGCTAAATATGTTTGACTGCAGCTTAGGCCTGCTCCCCACTGGCAAGTGGACATCCCCTGAGGTCTGTCGGGCTGCTAGAGGGATGTCTGACTGCCAGCTTGGGCCCGATCCCCCCAGGGAGAGGGCCTAAGCCAGCAGGTGGACATCCTCCGAGGGGTCCCACACTGCAAGAGGGCATAGGCTGGGCTGAGGGACCCCCACCCCGAGTGCACAAATTTTTGTGCATCAGGCCTCTAGTATAATATAAGCCACACACACAATACAAAAATTTTCTAATAGCTACAATAAAAGTAGTACAAAGCCGTTATCTCACACGATATAAAAAATTAACTCAAAAATAAATCAAAGACCTAAATATAAGAGCTAAAACAGAGAAATAAATCCTTATTAACTTGCATTTGTTAGAGGATTCTCAGATATGGTACTAAAAGCACAAGTAACAAAAGAAAAATTAAATACACTGGATTGCATCAAAATTAAAGTTTTGTGCTTCAAAAGACACCATCAAGAAAGTGAAAAGACAACCCATAGAATGGGAGAAAAAAATTCAAAATATATATCTTAATAAGGATTTGTACCCATAAAATATAAAGAACTCATCAATGAAAAGACAAATTAGAGCATTCACAACAGTGGCTTGCCTATGGAAAGTTCTAAATAAATGCATACATACAACTTTCCACTCCTTATACTGTGATTTCCTCAGAAAGCATTATGACTGAGTTAAAACACATGTGCATTATAATTTTCCAAACATTCCTCTTGAAAGATTGTACAAGTTTAAATTCTCATGAACTAGAATACAATTCTCCAAGTACAGTAATTTTTACTTATTCTGTTCTCTAATGTATTCTAAATGCCTTGAATAATACTTGGTACAAAAGTTCAGTAATAAACTATTGAATGAGTGAACTTTATATAAGACCTCTGTTTTCTTCATACCCTAACCAACACTGGACATCATCCATCTTTAACCCTATAAATAAACAATAGAATGTTATTGAAGTTCTTTATTCATGAGGTTAAACATCTTCATATATGTTTGTCACATATTTGTTTTTTTAAATATATTTTATTGATTTTTTTTTTTTTTTTTTAGAGAGAGGAAGGGAGAGAGAGAGAGAGTTAGAAACATCGATGAGAGAGAAACATTGACCAGCTGCCTCCTGCACATCTCCTACTGGGAATGTGCCCGCAACCCAAGTACCTGCCCTTGACCGGAATCGAACCTGGGACCTTTCAGTCCGCAAGCCGATGCTCTATCCACTGAGCCAAACCGGTTTCGGCAGATATTTGTAATTCTTATTTAATGAGTTGATATTTATATCCTTCCCCCAACCACTTCAATTCTTACCTACATGGTTAATTCTGCTCTCCATCTAAATTATTTAAAAATATCTAGACCTTCTATAATTTCAACTGAGCCAACCTTATTTTCCACTAATGTCTACTTTACTTAATGTCCCACAAATATGTTTTGTATGCTTCTTCCACTATACTTCTGCTATTCCTCAGTCTGAAAGAAGATAGGTTATTAGACTACTTGAGAGCCCACCTTTTCTTAAAGATTCCCTTTAAGTTCACTTCTTCAATTTCTGACTAGCATCCACTGATCTCTATTCATCTCCAACACAGTGTAGCACTAAATGACATATTTTTGTACGTTTCTTGATATTTTTTTCATGTGTGTGCATCTTTTCTCCCCCAATAGATGCAACTTATGTAAAGAGAGGGGTCTGATCTCCTGTAGTGTGTATTAAACAGAGTGGACACTCAATACATATTTTCTAATTGAATTTGTTTTAAGTAAATTTTATTCAGATGAATATATTTCTAGAAAGCATATTCCAAGGTTACAGAGTGTCAATATTAAAGTACAACTAATGCTCAGCATCTAAGCATTGAACTAGTAATAAGTACCCAAAGTTAGTAAGGGAAGAAGGCAAATGTCACAGATACCAATTCACCTCTTCCATGTTCCAACTTTCAAAATCTTTAAATGTGGCATATTGTTGTGGTGAGGGATTTGGTGGATTCTGCTTAAAAATTGTTTAAATATTAGAAGTTGGAAGCGAGGAGGAGGAGTTTAGTTTAATTGAAATTCAAAGCAAGACAAATGAAGAATTGCTCAACTGGAGTTTATGTCTCCTTAACTACAATTCACAATTACAAATCCTTTCCAAATTCTTTATAATGAGTAACTATGGATACAGTCAGGGAAAATAAGTAAAGGTTATTTACTTATCTTTTTGTATAGAACTATTGAACTCCTCAAGAAACCACTGCTTTTATAGGCTATCTACTGAGACAATTAAGTAGGTACAACACACAATTCTTCTTTGCACTTATATTAATTACCATGTAATTTTTATCTGTAAAGATTAAGATTCACATAAACTGAATCTAGTACAACAGAGTATGGTTTTGTATTTAAATATGAAACCAAAATTTCACCTGTTATCTGGTAAAATTATTCTGCTAAGAGTTAACTCTTAGCACTCTCATTACTTCTTATGTAAGTTATTCTCTTGGATCTGTCAATAACAGTCAGTACATCCAATTATTACATACAATTTCATAAAAATTAGCCCAGCCAATATGAACATGGCAGACCTTTATTTATATCTAAGATGCCAGAGCATAATGGAGGACTAATGGTCTGTCCCGAGTCCTTCTATGGTTCTTACTATTATCAGAACTCCAAATAAACAAGTACACTTATTTATATGCTTGCTTATTAGTTATGTGGTCTGAAAGAACACTTGGCTTTATATATTTTTCAGTTTATCAGGTAAGAGTTCTATCCCTATAAGCTTGGCATGAATAAAGTGTTCATAAAAAGGATGCATCTGTCTGGCCGGTGTGGGTCAGTGGTTGAGCATCAACCTATGAACCAGGAGGTCACAAGCTGATTATTTATGTTATATGAGACTTTCCCTAGTTTCTTCTGTAGGTTTGAACTTTCAAGTTGATCATGAATAGACTAGCATCAACTTTTTAAAAGACTAGCCCTAAAACCAACTCATATGAAATAAGTGCAGTTTTCCCTAAAGATAAAAATGAAAATTCGTACATATGAGAACAAAGGTGAAGAAAACAAATTTTTGTTATGCACAAAAATTTGCTAGAGGAAATAAGTTTCCCAGAGGAAAGAAAAGTTTCCCCGGCTTTATTTTTTCCTTTGTTGTGAAGCTCAGGCAACTGTGAAAATTTCAACTTAAAGCTCTTTATAAAATTAGATAGAAACCCAAATAAAAGGTCTACAGTATGTATTAATCTTGCAAATTGAAAGGTTTAAAAACCTGAAGAGAAGTCTCCACATTCAGATCTGTGAAAACAAATAGAGAAGCACATACTAAGACCATGTTAGTGCCTGGGTGTTACCCAGGTTAAAGAGCATAACCAAAACATGTAACCAGAAAATCTTGTTTGCTATTTTCAAAGTAATCATGACCGAAACAAAAACATTACTTCAGATTTTCAAGTTTAGTCAAGTCAAGAAGTGCCCATTTTATTTTAATCTTCTTTAATTGTGTAAGCTCTTTTAACTTTCCACAACCTTGTTCAGAAGAGTTTAACATAATATTTATTGTTCAATCTCTATTGAAACTTCAAAATGTGATTAACCTTATTTACTAATTATGATGTGCTTAACAGACATTTTGGGGCATTATTTTGCAAACGAATTTTGAAAAGCGAATTTTGCCACTTCTTTATTGGAGATTGGCATTACAGTATGTCTTAAGTTGGGGGGTGGGGTGGGAGGTAAGAGATCAACCGAAGGACTTGTATGCATTCATATAAGCATAAAAAATGGATTCTCTGTGTTCCCAGTGCCACTCAGTTGCATGGAGGTGACAACCGAGTGGCAACCTGAAGAGGCAAAACTAGTTTCATGTCCAGGGCGTGTCTCTACTAATTATTTCAAGAAGTCTCATTAACATTTTAAAACAAAATTGTTATAAATAAAAACTCAAATTGTGCCTAGTTAACATTTTTGTACACTGGCTCAAAAATCAACTGTGCAATTTACTTTAAGAAACATTAATTGGCATAACAAACTAATATTTACTGAACTCTATGCCAGGCACTCTGTGAACTTTGCATCCATTTTCTCATTTTAATTTCATAACATAGCTTGGGTAGCAATAGGCAACTAATGAAAAATTTCAATGGTTAGCCAATTTATTAACAGCATATGGCATTCAAATACAGAAGGCTTAAATAATTAAAGTTTTGGATAACCAATAAAATTTATCTTTTTAAAGACTATTCAATGACATAAAATGTTCAAGGTAGAATTATAAGAAAAAATAAAATTCTACACTGTATGTAGGAAAAAATATATATCTGTATACATTTTTGAATAATATCTTTAGACAGTAGAATTACCAGGATTTTCCTAATTTTCTAAAATAAACATGCATTATTTTTATAACAAGTAATCCCCTCCAATTAGGTATGATACTAAAATACCTAAATTGGTTGTTGAATATATGAAATGCAAATCCAATTTAGTATGAATAGAATATATTGTGTACAAGTCAGGAAATAAGTTCTTTTGAAATTTTAATATATTTTGGTATAAACTGAGGTATAATGAAAACCTTATTATGCAAATATTTCATTTGCTGTTCTAACTAAGCTGTTTTATAATATACCTCAAGTTTCTATTGCTCTAATCTCAAATATAGATTTTCTCAAAGGATATATTGCTTTTACCTTAATTTAAACAGAGCACAAAGCTATGGACTTCTTTACAAATATCCAATAAGAAATCAAATATGGACTTTGCAAACTTAAAAAATGCACCAGACCCTAAACAGGGATCTTCTGTGCCATTGGTCAATTTTGTGCATACAGTAGGCACTCAATAAAAGTTGTTGAATGAATGGGCAAAGGAATGCATAAATGTCCTCCTTGCATATCTAGACTTACTTTTCCTTCACTCAGTTTAGATGACCTGAGAAGCACTTCCTCAAAATAACCCTCTGGTTCACCATTAGAAGAATGTCTGGCACCAGCTGGTAGGAGATATTAATAGCATGCACATTAGGCACTTGTTCAAGGCACATAGATAGCTCAGTGATAAAATCTTTAGAAATATTTGGACAGTTAAGATTATTGGAATATGAATCAGTTGTGGTTCCTTAAATCTTCACTCTAAATTTTAAGAAGTTAATATCTGTTTTGGAAATTTTTAAGAAAATAAGCAATACTTGCTTTCAATTTTGGAGGAATTCAGTATTTGGGCTAAAGAAAGAAAGCTTACAATAGTAACATTTTTTTTCCTGTGATAAGATTCTTTTGAAGGATTCAGATGCTAAAATGGAATTTTTCCTTCAAATTTCCATGTTTAGTATTTTAGCGATCATTTACCACTGATAAAGAAATCACTTGTCCACAAACCTACGTTTTTATTTCTCCCTAGGTAACATAATACTCAAAAAAGAGAGATATGCTGGAAATTACAAAATATACTAGGTTATCTTTAGTGATCTCTGGAGGGACTTGGGAAAGAAAGGGAATGTGATGGGACTATAACCCATTTTTCAAATAATACATAATTCAGAAATACTTGTATCTTTACCAGACAGAATGAACCAGTCCAACTACTAATTGATACTTGTTAGTAATCTATACTTGATCTAAATTTTTCAGGTATTTAGTTTAACCAGCAAGAGACACAAATTCTAAGCAACTCTTCTCATAAAATGGTCTATAACTTATTAGATAGCCATAAAGACATTTCATTCTCTGAGCCATTTTCAAAGTTTCTACAAAAGTACTGATGTTGAGATGGATTGTTTTTCTTAATATGTAATGTCTCTAAAGGTTTAAATCAATTCACACTAAAATAAAAGATAAACAAGCAGCTTTGAGTCCTCAAATACTCAGATGAAGAGACAATTCTACTAGGTACCTACAAGGCAGAGACAGTGGGGAATAAATAAGAACAAGATGTAGTTGCTGACCTTGAGGAACTTTCCATCCAGCTGAAGAAATAATAGGAAAAATGAGTGCTACTGAGATAAGAGAAATGCTCTTTTGTATACAATATGAGGAAATCAGATGTTTAAAGGCAGAGATACGTACTACTCTCATTCTGTGTAAAGAGGCAGAAAAGGTTGGAGAGGTGGGCCACTTGGAAGGGCTTAGAAGTCTGGTAGAAACAATTAGACTTGATGATGGTAGTGAAAAGGGGAGTGAGATGTTTTTGTAAAGCAGGATGAATTCAGGCGAGCTAAAGGAGGTAGGTATTAGGTCAACTAGAAAACTAATATAGGTACAATTTTCTCTCAGTGCACTTTAAGTAATATCTCACAAGATAACTAATGTATCTTTCAAAAATTTTCTTGGTCTTTACAAAGTCTTTTATACTTTTAATTTACAACATTTGTATTATCTCCATCTATCTTGATCTCTCTCTTTTGTTCTCTCAAGTATATGTTAAGGAATGTAGGCAGGTGAATAAAAAAAAGAGGGGAAAATAAAGCATGAAGCATAATTAATTAATTTTAACTGAAAATTATTAGTACAAAAGCATTTGTAATTCACTTGAAATTAATCTGAAAATAAAATTAAAATGGAGTCATCATGAATCTAATTCTAGAGAAATTCTAGTATGCTTTTTTAAAAAATATATATTTTATTCATTTTTTGCAGAGAGGAAGGGAGAGGGATAGAGAGTTAGAAACATCGATGAAAGAGGAACATCGATCAGCTGCCTCCTGCACACCCCCTACTGAGGATGTGCCCGCAACTAAGGTACATGCCCTTGACCGGAATCGAACCTGGGACCATTTCAGTCTGCAGGCTGACGCTCTATCCACTGAGCCAAACCAGTTAGAGCTCTAGTATGCTTCTACTCCACTGACCATCAAACTCACTTATAAATACATAAAATGCATCATTATTACTCACTGTGTTTTTTAAAAAATGTATTTTTATTGATTTCAGAGAGGAAGGGAGAGGGAGAGAGAGAGATAGAAATACCAATGATGAGACAGAATCATTGATAGCTGCCCCCTGCATGCCCCCTACTGGGGATCGAGCCCACAATCCTGGCATGTGCCCCAGACTGAAATGGAATCCAGGACCCTTCATTTGCAGGCTGACCGTCTATCCACTGAGCCAAGCCAGACAAGAGCATTACCTACTGTGTTTTATTTTGTGAGGAATTTAATATTTATGCATACTAAGAAGAAAGTAACTATTTTGTCATACAACTCAGCACACTATCAAAAAGCATAATGTAATTACATTTAGCTCAAATAGGTAAGTAAAACAAATATATATTGATTTTACCTTTGTTTTAGTCGTCTTTTGGCTGTTGTGGGAACATTAGCACCATAGCCATAGGAAAAAAGAACCCTTTCAGCCTCATCTTCATTTTCAACTGGAAAATATTAAAAGTGTATAATGTGAAATAGTTTTTTTCCCTTAAGAAGGATGGCAAAATAAAAGAGGTCATAATAATGACTTAGGGAACATATGAACATTAAAAAAGGGCTAATGTGTAATCTCAAACAGGCCATATGTAAGCAGAAGCATATTTCCTAAAGTATATACTTGCTTGGGTTTGTTCCATTTATTTTTAAAAGGTATGAGGGATTACATCATAGGCCATGTTAAGTTTTTTTGTTGTAAAACATAATAATATAGATGTTTTATTCTAAATGATTCAAAGCCTTTTTGCATGAAAATGTTATTTATACTAATAAAAGGGTAATATGCTAATTAGACTTGACGTCTTCTAGACATCCTTCTGGACAAAGCCATGGTAGTGGGGCTGAGGCAGAGGCAGTTATGGGCGACCAGGTCGTCAGGGGAGAGCAGTTAGGGGCAGGCGATCAGGCCAGCAGGGGAGAACAGTTAAGGGGCGATCAGGCCAGCAGAGGAGAGCAGTAGGGAGTGGGCAATCAGACTGGCAGGGGAGAGCAGTTAGGAGGCGATCAGGCCAGCAGGGGAGAGCAGTTACGGGGCAATCAGGCCAGCAGGCAGAGGCAGTTAGGGGCGATCAGACCGGTAGGTCGGGGAGCAGTTAGGGCCAATCAGGTTGGCAAGCAGAGGCAGTTAGGGGCGATCAGGCAGGCAGGGAGGCAAGCAGATAGGAGCCAGCATTCCTGGACATCCCCCGAGGGGTCCTGGATTGGAGAGGGTGCAGGCTGGGCTGAGGGACCCTCATGTGAATTTCGTGCATCGGTCCTCTAGTGTAATTATAAAAAAGTAATAACATCAATCTTATTATTTCCCTTCTTTAAAAATAAATGACTATTTTTAATTAGAAAAGATGTTCATTATTTTATCAGTAGAACAACTTTACCTTAACTTGTAACAATGAAATTAAGCGCTTAAATGGAATACTCTGTGAAGAAAATGTGCAGCACTAAGAATGTATTGATGGACTTTTTTTTTAATTATAAAAAAGTTTCAGCAAAACCATTTCCTTCTAAATTCTGCTATTGTCACACCACTTCCCAAAAGGAATTTTAACTAACAGGTTAATATTTTATAGTTAAAAAGTTTAAATGTAATGACAATTTTACTGTAAATTAGCATTACAAATTCAATATGCACTTATTTGTTGATTTGTCCTTCTGTAGTACAGTAAAAATTTCAGGAATACTCTCCTAAGTGTTTTCCTTCAATTTTGTCCCTGGTTTTCTAGGTGAACCAAGATTAGTTTTCTGAGGTAGAATTATTAGTTGTGAGGGACATGTGGAAGCAAGAAATGATATATGCCATTGGCAATATATCAGCTATCATGGCTTCAGATAAAAATTGAGCTCTATGCCCAGCCAGTGTGGTCAACAGCTGAACATCAACCAGGAAGTAAGAAGTCACTGGTTCAATTCCTGGTCAGAGCAGTGCCAAGGTTGCTCTCTCATCGATGTTTCTCTCTCTCTCTTTCCGTCTCTCTCTCTCTTTCAAAATCAATAAAAATATATTTTTTAAAAATTTGAGTTCTCTAATTCAGCTCTATAGGAATTAAAGTTGGCAGTTAGATATCTATCTTATTCTTGTCTCTTCTAAATATACAGTTCTAAATCCAGAGGGAAGGGGTAAATTTAGTTAACATCTTAAAAAAACCCATCAGCTAGATACTAATGGACATCTTAAATTGGATTTTAATACTTACTGAATTAATAACTCCTGGGATAACTATTTTGGTGATGATTTATTACAAAAACAATTTACTATACAACATGGTGAATGGTAGTTAAAAAGTTATGGCTATAGCCTGGCTGGTGTGGGTCAGTGGTTGAGTGTCGTCCCATGCACTAAGAAGTCACCAGTTCAATTCCTAATCAGGGCACATGCCTGAGTTACTGGCTCAATCCCCAGTGAAGGGTGTGCATGAGGCAGCTGACCGATGTTTTTCTCTCTCTCCCTCTCCCTTCCACTCTCTCTAAAGTCAATAAAAACATATATATATGTATATATATACATCTACATATATATACATATATATGTGTATATATACATACATATGAAGATCAAGAAACTAGGCTCTTCTCCATCCATTCACATTGGAAGTTAGAATAAAAACTATATATATATATTTGTTGTTGTTAATCCTCACCCTGCAAGGGTCCAGGTCGGGGAGGAGCCTGTAACCAAAGTATATGCCCTTGACCAGAATCGAACCCGGGACCCTTTGGTCTGCAGGCCAGTGCTCTATCTACTGAGTCAAACCGGCTAGGCTAAAAACATTTTTAAAAAGAGTTATAAGTGTCTTAGGAGCTCAGTGCCACCATTTTCCCCATGCTAAAGGAAGTAGAAAGGTGTGGGGAGACTAACATTCACAGAGAAAGTGCAGGAGGGAATTACATGTGTAAAGTCAGAGCTGTGAAGTTTTAGTAATTGTGAGAAAAGTGGCTGGAGTTAGTCTCGAGTACAAAGGTAGGCTTAGTTCTAACTGTGAATAGGATTTGTCGGCTAGGCTAAGGAGTCCGGAACTTATTTTACAGTCAATAAGAAATTAATACAGGTAGGTTATATGACCAATGGATTTTTGTTGTTGATGCTAACATTGTAGAAGAAAAATTCCAATAATGGAGAAAAAGGTGACCTAGATTGGTAGCACAAAGAACTCCTCATTATTTACACTAGTAACCAGTTGAGACATGGTCCATAATAGCAATGGAGGATAGAACAAAGAACTTGGTTTCTAGACAACTGAACACGTGTGAAAGTGAGATGAGTCAGTAGATAGAATAAGGGAGGAATCAAGACTGACAAAAACTAGTTGGAAACTTACACAGGCTTTAACATTATTAACAGAATAACAATATAAGAAAATTAGTAAGGCTCAAGGAGGAATGAGAAAATAGAAATAATATATTTAATGACTGCCCGAACTCCGTACAGAACTGGGGAATCCCTAGCCTATAGACTGTAATTGAAATTGTGGAAAGAGGTAAGATTATCCGGAACTGAAGAGGATGAGGGGAAAGACCCCTGAGAACTATTACAATTAGATAGAAGAGGCAATAAAAGCGATGGAGTAGAAACAATCAGAGGCAAGTGAATCAAGAAGCAAGAAAGGGTTCTGAGAAATGTGACAAATGCCTAGCAAAGGTTTCAAGTAGGACAAAAATGGGTAGAATGTCCCTGAATTTGACAATTAGAAATCTGATTTCTGTTTTATTTTTGAATTTACTTAGTGTCTAGGCAATATTTGTATTTCTAATAACTTGATGAGAGTTGAAAACTAAACTCAAATATCCAAATAACACATTTATTTGATTATAAAAAGCAGTTTAAATGTAAATAGGATACTGTAATTTGCCATGGTTACACCTTAATAAATAAAGTCTAACCATCATTATGTCAACTGAAATTAGCTGAATTAGATGGTAAGCCCTTGAATATTGTACACATTGTTGTACTAAAAGGATGTTTTGCTTACATCTTTGAAAGTTTGGTTAATCAATAAGTATTAAACAAGGATAAAAATATTCTAACTTCCAATATGAATGGATAGAGAAGAGCCTAGTTTCTTGGTCTTCCAAGTACAGGTAAATATATTTTATTCTAAGATGGTTTTAAATTGGCTTATACAATATCATAGCAAAAAATAATTTCTATATTTCTTCTAAAAATTTTATTTATTTTTAAATATATTTTTATTGATTTTTTACAGAGAGGAAGGAAGAGAAAGAGCTAGAAACATCAATGATGAGAGAGAATCATTGGGCTGCCTCCTGCACGCCCCCTACTGGGGATGCGGGCACAA
>NW_006283544.1:1922615-1930532 GCF_000327345.1 Myotis davidii
GTGTGTGTGTGTGTGTGTGTGTGTGTGTGTGTGTGTGTGTGTCTGTGGTTCTTTTGTAGTGTTTTTCCAGTTTCGGCTAAAGATTTTATTTAAAATATTTACACAGAAAAGTTGAAAAAGGTGTACAGTATACACCCATATATGTAATATCTGGATTCTAAATTAAAAATTGTACTATATTGATTTATCATACATCTTTTCATTCCCATATTGACCCAAAAATCTATCTTATTTTTTGGGTGCATTTCAAAGTATGTTGCAGACATCTGCTCTTCAAACATCAACAGTTCCACATGAAAATCATCAATTACACTCTAATATTTATGTATAGTTCTTTTGTTAAGAGCTCACCAATTCTTTTTTGTTGTTGTTAATCCTCACCAAGATTATTATAGTTCTTTTGTAAAAAATAAAATTTACATATAGCAAAAGGTACAAATCTTAAGTGTACCTATGAAATTTACTTATCAGTATACTGTGATTGTCTTGGAATTTAAAAATAGTTTTACTCTTTCTGATCTTTATACTTCTTGTCTTATATTACTGTGTAGGAGCTCAATTACAATGTTTAATATAAGTTATAAAAATATAAATTCTTGCCCTGATGTCTTCTTTAAAGGAAGGTTTAATATTTAATATTTAATCATTAGGTATGATATTAGCTATAGGTTTATTTATAGAATAGAGGCCTGGTGCACAAAATTTGTGCAAGGGTGGGGGAGTCCTTCAGCCCGACCTGCACCCTCTCCAATCCAGGAACCCTCAGAGGATGTCCTACTGATGGCTTAGGCCTGCTCTCTCTGGGGAGCGGGCCTAAGCCATAGTCTGGCCTCCCTCTGCAGGAGGCAACCGGGCTGATCAGGGGAAGGTGCTGCCCCTATCACCCTGCTGCTGCTGCCACTGCCAGCACCACAGCCGCCAAGGTGTTTTCATCAACACGGACTCCAGTCATTTCACCACGAAAAAATGACAACTCTCTTTAGGCATTTTCAAGATGTCTCTTTCATAGGATATGACATATCTATCTTTCTTTCTTTTTTTAATCCTCACCTGAGGATATTTTTCCATTGATTTTTAGAGAGTGTGGAATAGAGAGGGAAAGACAGAGAGAAACATCAATGTGAGAGGGACACTTCCATTGATTGCCTCATGCATGAGCCTTGACCTGGGCCCCGACCAGGGAGAAGCCTGCAACCTAGGTACATGCCCTTGACCAGAATCGAACCTGGACCCTGCGGTTGGAAGGCCAAGGCTCTATCCACTGAGCCAAACCAGCTAGGGCAAGATATGACATTTCTTAGCCCCTCCAGTAGTGGACCTTGGTTTTTTCCTCCAGGAGTGAGGTGGAAAAACCCTAGATCACCTTCTTGTATTTTTATTACAAAAGTTACCAAGAACACTGTGAGTGGCGTACCAGGAGCTTAGACAATGAGCGGTCAGAAAAGGTGTTTTCTCTGTAGCTCACGCACAGAGGTGGGACTGCTGGCACGCCCCAGCTGGCAGGCCCTGTTCTCTGTGGGCCTGCGCCATCCGTGGCTTGCCTCACTGCGCAGCAGTCCCCTCCCGCCCACCTGCACACGCAGCCTCCTCCTGAGCAGTCATGACTGTTATGGTGTCCTGGCTAATTTGCATATTATCTATCTATCTATCTATCTATATTCTTTATTGGATTGAGGAAGTTCCTTTTATTCCTAATTTGTTTCCACATAAGGACATATGCAAAGTTGTAGAGCTAAGAAAGTATAGAACTTTCAAGATGATACGCTATGCTATTAAAATGGTAAGGCCTGAAAAGTAGATAAATAAATGAGTCTGATCATACAAAAGTCATGCTGAGGAATTATACTTTAGATTGTATTAAGGTGATAAAGGCATTAAAGCTGATGCATGGTATGATCAAACCTGTATTTTATAAAGATTACTCAGACAGTCTGGTCAGCGTAGCTTAGTGGTTGGGCACTGACCTATGAACCAGGAGGTCACAGTTCAATTCCTGGTCAGGCACATGCCTGGGTTATGGGCTCCATTCCCAGTGTGGGGTGTGCAGAAGGCAGCTGATCAACTATTCTTTCTCATCATTGATGTTTCTATTTCTCTCTCCCTCTCCCTTGTTCTCTGAAGTCAATAAAAATATATTAAAGAAAAAAAGATTACTTGGACTCCAGTGAAGAAACTGAAGATAAATTTGAAAACTATTGCAATTAACAGACCTTGGAAATGGAAAACAGACAATGAATGGAATGAAGTAACAGTTTGTCTTAAATTTGCCTATAAATATAGTCTTTACAATAAATATTCCCAAAATAGGTTAAAATTTAATGTCAACTTCAATTGAAGTTTAAACCCATTTTAAGAAAACCACTGTTATTTCTCATTTTTGAACAAAAAATAATGTACTGTAGTACACATCACTGTCAATGGTGAAATGTTAATTTAAAATATTTCCTTAGAGTCAGGGACAACATAGGGAAAATAAATTAGAAATTAGGGTCAAAGATTATAACATAGTAGATTCAAAGAATTTCTGTTGTTCAAGACTCATTCAAATGTTGCCTCCTCTCAGGTATTCCTCTCCACCAAGACTGAATTAACTCAGGATCTCTTCTGTACTTTCACCAAGGACTGCTATCTCTTGCTAATAGCACTTAGCTCACCACTTCAATTATCTGTTAATATGTTTGTCTCTCCCAGTAGACTAAACAAGGAACACCTAATAAGCAAGTGTTACTGTATGAACTCCATTTCCCCAAATCCAGGCATATGTAAAGTACTTAATAATCACTGAATGAGTAAACTAAATAAATGAAAAGATAAAATTTACCACAGTTAACTTATTGTTTAAATCTCAACTACTAGAATTAAGACTAATTTCTAAAATGTAAAATATTCTTTAAAAAAGCCACCAATTATATTTGAAAGAAATAAAACAGTTTTAGAAACAATACTAGATTCCTTGTGCTGCCAACAACAAAACAAAAACAAAAAAGCTGTGTGTATGCGGAGGGGGGGGGCGGGGGGGAGGGTTGTGGGAGGCTTACTTTCTGCAGTTTGCATTATTATTTCATCAAGCTCTTTTTCCAGTTTCTCATAAATGTCTAGCCTCGCTTGATGCTCAGAGTTCTGTGTTTGGAGTTCAGTAATGCGTTTTTCAGAAGAGGACTGGAGACTATAAAATTCTTTAGTTAAAACCTATTAGTGAAAGAAAAAAAATTTGCAAAGGCAGATTAAATAACAGTTAAGACAAAAATGTGATACAAAAATATTATTAGTTTTTTCCCCTCTTTTTACTAGTAATGATTCAGATATGAAGTGAAAGTAGCTCAACTGAGATGACTAAGTACAATTATTTCTACAGAAAATAATTCAGTTGTTTTTAACTGAAAATTACAAAGCACTTTATATAATTGAATAAAAAACAAATTTAAAAACTGAAATAGTTATAGGAGTAAGGCTAGCATTTGCTTGTTAGGATTAAAAAATGCAGTAATGCCATACTTACTTGGAGGTCATTTATCTGGAGATCGCAGCCATTTGGGAAAGGCTTAAAAAGTCATGTGCAAAGTGATACACTCATAATGAGCCCTTTAGTTTTCCATCAGAGCTCATTTATCTACCCATGCCATACTTTCAGTAAGATTTTTGGTTTCTTGAACAATCATAACTTGAAAGCAGCAAATCAAAATGTCAATGTGAAGTGCTACTTGGGGCAATATCAGAAAATATCTTTCTACAAAAAGGATAAAAATGATAAAAAAAAAAAACCCACAATACAAAAGGCATGGAAATGAAGTTATTTTGTTTAAGAACAAAAACCCAATATTCTTCAGTAATAATTCATTGAAAGAATCACTATGATGATTATAATAAATTCACCAAAAAAAGGAGACATTTCTAGTGACAAAGGGATGTTTTAGCTTAAATTAAATTCCAATTATCTAGAAAATTTACAGACCAGTTCAAACTAAATTATGAAGTGGTATTACACTTGCTTCCTTACACAGAATCAGTTGTATTTCCTGAGAAGCAATATAATAGGATTTCAATCCTACCTTTGGCACTTATTAGTCGTGATCTTAGGCAATTACTTATTCTTTCTTGGTTTACCATAAATATTGTTGTAGTATTAAAGGAGAGGGTAAATTCACAGAGTTTAGCGAATGCAGAGAACACAGTAAGTGTTGAAAAATACTATTATTATTGTAAGAAGTACAATTATAATAACTTGTATTAAATGGCTCACAGAAATAGAGGTGTATGAATTTAATTACCCTGAATTCTCTGTAATTAAAACAATTTGGAAGAAAACGTATTTTCTCTATTGACATAAAGTCCACCCTAACAAATGTATGTGATTGAGTGCTATCTATGGAGTTGAAAAAGAATATGCAGAAGACCCATTTACAGTTTCTAACAAGTAGAAATTACAACTTAATTTTCCTTAATCTATTCTATCTCATTTCCTTCAATGATTTCCATTAAAACTTCTCCCCAAAATAAACATTATCCCCTATCCTCCAAATATATTCCTTTGGAGAGTGGAGAAAGAGTAACATGGGAATAATATTTTTCAAGATGATTTCGAATGTCCCTGATTGGGTCAGCAAAAGAAAATTCAAGTTTTAGCATTATTTCTTCTTGCTAGGAATTTGTTTTTTAGAGACTGTGGCCAGTCAGACAGGACTGGGTGAAATGAGGCGGACATGCCCTGGAGCCAACCTCCTGTGGTCCCTCCCCGGCCAGCAGCACCTAGGGCAGTGCCAGGGCTCGAAGGGCATCTGCAGTGAGCAGGGTCCCTCTGGCAGGTGGGGTCCCTTGGCCTGGCCTGAGGGGATCGGGCCAAAACCTGGAGTGCAACATCCCCCAAAGGGTCCCGGAGTGTGAGAGGGCACTCTGCAAAGTTGCTGTCACTCGGCAACTCCTGCATTGAGTGTCTGCCCCCTGGTGGTAGGTGCACATCAAACCTACAGGCCGATGGGCCAGTCGGCTGGTCGCCTTAGCCTTTTATATATATAGATAAAGAAATCACAATATAGTGAAACAATCTGGTGCTTTCACATAGTTCATTCTATTGGGATGTAATTCATTAAGAATCTGGTTGCTGATGGCACTAACTCTACTGATAAACGAGAGGAGAAGTAAAGACGGTGTTAAATGACTGTCCCCACAAAACAGCTGATATTTTTCATCCGTATCCCACTTCCCCCAACCAAAACAACAAAAAGCACACACAAAGAAAAGCTGCAGAAATAAATATCTAAAGAGATAAAGAATAAAAAAGTTGAAAATAGGATATTTCATAAAATATTATTTTAAGATGAGATTTAAAAAATAGTATTAAATTCAGAGACATGATTTAAAATTCTCTATGACATAGAGGAGAAATCACAGAAACTATTGATCAGAGGTATCTTCCAATACCTCTGTACCCCATGGGGGAGAATTCCCTTTCAGTATGGATTTGTCTGAGTGACTGCTCTAAACAAATTCACAACTGTTTCTGAAAAGCCAAAGAACTTTATTATTAGACCCATGAAAGGCTATTCTATTCAAGTTTCTTCAGGAAAAAACAATATATACACATTTGAGCTTAAACATTAGTATATAAAATAGGTCAACTGCTTTTAGGACTCCGTTAAATACCAAACTCTCAGTGGATCATTCCTCTCTTTAAATAACAATGATAATAAAAAATTACATAAAATTATATTTACATATATGTACATGTAAATATGTAACACACAATTAAAGGCCAAAAATTACTTTTAAAAAGATAAAATATAAAAAGCCAGTGTTTTGAGAGCCTTTACCAATTGATAACTAACACAAATAAATTGTCCAAAAGTTGTAAGTTCATGACAGTGTTGGGTAAAAGCCAGAAAAAAGTACATAATAATTGTAATATGAAGGTACTCTTTACCCTTCACAAAATATTTTCCTGTAAATTCATTTTAAATTAGAAACACCTTCTAGTATTTCAGAACAACAACAAAAAAAGATTCAAACAATGGTGCTATATTAGCATTCACCAAACCACTCATTCACTCATAAAGTATTTATTGAGCAGTCCCTGTCCTCTCAAGGCTTCTAGTTTAACAGAGGAGAAAATGCACAGAAATTCCCCTAAAACCTCAGTTTTTATCAACCAGAGTTTTCAGGATCACAATATTTCTTATAAAGGTGTTTTTCCACATGAGACATTTACACAAAGAAACACCATAATTACTATTCAGCTGCACCCACAGACCCAATGGGTATATCTATGGGAGAACAGTTTTCACACTGCAAGTTGCAGCCATTACAAGGTCATGAAATCAATGTGGTTTGCAACCAGCTAAAAATAACAAAATACAATGGTTTAGAGAACATAAGCATTGTATATTGTAAAGTGTTGTTTAGTGAAATGTTTGTTTCAGAAGTATCCAGAAAGGAAGTGTTTCTCTATTTTCCTATACACCCTGCTCTAAGACACATCCTTAAATACAGTCATGCAATATGAAAAAGAAATTACGAAATTTAAAGCATGGAAAACATAACTTGCAAAAGACGAATTCCAAATCAGTTAGTCTGATACAGTCTCATCGAAAATGTATGGAAGACTCTTCCATAGTAGATTATGATTATGGCATTTTCCTGAAGAAGGCATCTGAAAATGCTGAACACTGGTTTGCTTTAGCAGTGGACACAATCTACAATTTTTACTTATGTTTTCTTAACTATGTATGTATGTAATATCATTTTATGTTTTCCCTAAGCCTTTATTTTCTAATAAACCCTTTATTTTGTTAATCTTAGTTTTACTTACCAAAGTACTTTTCAGAAATGTAACCTCTGAGATATTGTAATGAATACTTACACTGTTAGCTAATTAATCATGATAATGACATTACTGAATCTTTATTTTAAAAAATGTATTTTTATTGATTTCAGAGAAGAAGGGAGAGGGAGAGAGAGGTAGAAATACCAATGATGAGAGAGAATCATTGATTGGCTGCCTCCTGCACACCCTCTACTGGGGATCGAGCCTGCACCCTGGGCATTTGTCATTGACCAGAAAAGAACCCAGGACCCTTCAATCCATAAGTCGTTGCTTTATCCACTGAGCCAAACTGATTAGGGTGACATTACTGAATCTTTCATTAAATATTTTTAATGAGTGTTTCCCTAACATCTAAAATATTCAAAAACATGATTGCATGTAATCATACAATGCATGAATACAGCAAAATATAAAACTTATACTAATTAAAAATCTTTTAATTATCTATTATTAGACATTTAAGTTATTTCCAATTTTTTACTGTAATAAATAATACTGTGACATATATCATTAATATAAACCTTTATAAGCATGGCTTATTACTAAATTCCTTTAATTAAAATTACTAGATCAATTTTTTAAGGACATTAAACAGATTACCATGTTGTTCTAACTGCATGAGATTTCCCATTTAAGGATGCTCTTGCCAGCACTTTAAAAACAACAAAAAGACCATATAAAGGTTTTTTTAAAAAAGTTTAAATTTGCATTTCTTTAATTATTTCTTATCAATTTGCATTTCTTCTTTTGGAAACATTCCATTCCTTCTTTCCTCCTATTTATCTGGAAAAGGAACATAGGTCCTCTTGATAAGAGTGCTTTTAAAAATAAGGACAAATGAAGAGCAAAAGGAACCCTCATGTACTGTGCTGGTGGGAATGCAGACTGGTACAGCCACTGTGGAGAACAGTATAGAGTGTCCTCAAAAAACTAAAATGGAACTTCCATTTGACCCAGTGATCCCACTTCTAGGAATATATCCCAAGAAACTAGAAACACCATTCAGAAAGGATATATGCTCCCCTATTTTTATAGCAGCACAATTTACCATAGCTAAGATTTGGAAACAGCCTAAGTACCCATCAAAAGATGAGTGGATT
>NW_006283544.1:1930663-1936049 GCF_000327345.1 Myotis davidii
TGTAGTACCTTAATCAATAAATAAAAAAAAATAAGGACAGGCCCTTTCTCCTACATAACACAAATATTATTTATAAAGCATAATATGATATAGACCTTTACTTATGGAGCTCACCTGCTATGCTACTGAAAGAAAAGTTTGTACATATACCTCCAGTTTTTTCTGATATTTTTCACATTCCAACTGACACTGTGTGAGATTCCTTGCAGTTTCCTCTTGTATAAGCTGAACACGCTCACTTTCAAAAGACTTTAATTTACTTTGATGGAGAAATTCTGTTACTTTGCTTTCTGTACTAAGTTGTAGTTCTCTGTACCTGAAAGAAGAATGATGGCTATGAGATTTTAAAGAAATCTTGATGATTTATATAAACATAAACATTACTTCTATTTTTCCGCACCTTCATTTTATTATGCAGTTAATAACATTTATTCAGCAAAGCTCTTGTAAATAATTTAGACAGGCATATGTATGAAAATATGCTAAATCCAGAGAATAAAATATACCAATTAAAAACTTCCTCTAATGCACCTTATTTTCATTCCTTCCATCTAAAAGTAATATTGCCTGTTTATCATCATTATTTTGTAAGATTTTTAAAATAAAAAATGGTAAGAGCAAGTTTTAGTTATATTGCTTAAGATGATTTAATTTCTATATATTTTACAGACCTTAAATCTACAGCATTGCCTCCAAGCTTGCTATTTCATTCTAAGTCTAATCACAGATGGAGAAGAATGGCATAAAATATGTATATTGAACTGCAAATTCTTGAGACACTTATGAAATAAAATTTTAGATCAGCAAAGCATATATATATATATATATATATATGCTAGGATATTACAAGAAAACATAATGTACAAATTACAAAGATAAATATGTAAGTACAAGTAGTCTACTATAATACAGATAAGGAACATTCTTCATTTCATAGATATAATTAGTAATAAAAATATTTGCACATTACAATATAAATCACCGCACATTATAAATTTAAAAATGCCTTAGGTGGATTATGTTCTAACAGAAAGCAAAACACAGACACATTATACCTTTTTAGAGCTATTCTGAACCCAGGATAAGGTTAAATATGTTACTAAAATTCATTTATTCAAATGTTTATTGAGCTAGTCCATATGCCAACTAAATATGTATATAATGGTAGACAAAAATTTTCCCCCTTAAAGAATCTAGTTTGCTTGGGAAGACAGGCAAAAAAACCATGAAAATTCGACAGAATATATAAGTGCTTCATGAGGGTAGTTCCTGATTTCACTGGGAACATATAGGAAGGAGGCCTAAATTGGTTTGTATAGGTCTGCGTGTGCATGTGCATTTGCATGTGTGTGTAAGTCAGGAGGAGGTATGGGGTGGGAAGTATTCTAGGAAGAAGAAAGAAGAGTATGGGTATGGTAGGGAAGCAGAGAGCATACTGTTTAATTCATGGTATCTCGCTAAATCCTTAGAGCAGCGGTTCTCAACCTTCCTAATGCCGCGACCCTTTAATACAGTTCCCCATGTTGTGGTGACCCCAACCATAAAATTATTTTCATTGCTACTTCATAACTGTAATTTTTCTACTGTTATGAATCATAATGTAAATAGCTGATTGCAGGATGTATTTTCATTGTTACAAATTGAACATAATTAAAGCACAGTGATTAATCACAAAAACAATATGTTATTATATATGTGTTTTCCGATGGTCTTAGGTGACCCCTGTGAAAGGGTCATTCGACCCCCAAAAGGGTTGCGACCCACAGGTTGAGAACCACTGCCTTAGAGCAACCATATTAGGTTTTGAAGATGAGGAACCTGAGGCTCAGAGATATGACATATTTCTTTAACAGGAAGAAACTGCTAGTATATTTTAGGTTAGGTTTCAAATCCAGCTATATTTGACTCTATAGCAATGACCTTTCCACTAACACATAATATATTTTTTTAAAAATTTTATTTTTGAAATATTACATATGTCCTCCTGTTCCCCACATTGACCCCTTCTAGCCCAGAGGCTTCTTACACTATCTTCATATTTTTGGATTCTTTTTTCTTTTTTCTCTTCTGATTGGGTGTTTTTTGCTTCCTCATATTCCATATTGTTGATTTGATTCTCAGAATCCTTCACTCTACTGATGAATCCCTGTAAATTATTCTTTATTTCAGTTAGTGTGTTCTCTATACACTGACTGGTCCTTTTTCATATCTTTGATGTTTTCATTAAGGTTCCTGAAATTCTCACTAGGTCCCTTGAAGCTCTCATTAATTCCCTTGAAGCTCTCATTCTGTCCTGTGAAGCTCTCATTAAAATCCTTGAGCACCCTTATAACCATGGTTTTGAACTTAGTATCCAGTAGTTTGCTTGCTTCCATTTCATTTTGTTCTGTTCCTGGAGATTTCTTCTGTTCTGTTCTTTCATTTGTGATGTTTCTTTGTCTTCACATATTTGGCTGCTTCCCTGTGTTTGTTTCTATGTACTAGGTAGAGCTGTTGATGTCTCCTGGAATTGGTAGAGTGTCCTTTTGTAGTTGTCCTGTAGGGCCCAGTGGCTCAGCCTCTCCAGTCACCTGAGCTGGGCATTCTAAGTGTGCCTGTGTGGGCTGTGTGCACTGTCCTGTTGTAGTTGAGCCTGGTTTGCTATTGGCATCACTTGGAAGGACTGACCCCCAGGCCAATGGCTGTGAGGACCAACTGTGACTACAGTGGAAGAGCTGTTGTGCAGGAGATACCCTTATGTGGCAGGACTTGCTTTAGTGCTGAGTCTGCCCCTTGAGTGTGCTACTCGTGGATGTGGTAGGGTTGTAATCTGGCATGGTCTGAAGCTGACCACAGGGTGCACTGGCTCTGTGGCCTCCAGGGAGGTGCGAAGTCTGTTACTTCCTGTGCCCTGCTTGGGGCCACCCCCACGGAGTGATCTGCAGATGACTGCTACTTGTGTTGGGCTTGGAGATACCCAGGAGAGGCCAAGCTGTGAGCCAAGGCAGGCTTCTGCTAGTGCTGGGCCTGGAGTCTCTTACTGAAAGGTATGGGGCATGCTGAGGCCAGCTGCTGCTTGTTTGAAAGATTTCAGAAAAGTCTGAAGCCTGAGCAAGGACAGGCTATTCATATGGAAAGACCACTGCAAACAGCTTGAGTGGGGATGCAAATTGGAGTCATCAGAGCCAAGTGAACAGTGTGAGGCAGGTTGATGGAAACTCAGATATGGCGCCTGCTCTGTGGCAGGGGAGGTCTCAGCATAGGAACAATGACTTGTGCCAGAACTTGTGTCTGGGAGAAAGCTGCCTCCCAGTTCTTGCCCTGATGCCAGACAATTTAGTTCTACCCTGAATGTCCCTGAATCCTTTCAAGATGCTGCCCAACCATTGGAGCTCAGAGGGAATGAATCCAAGTAAGTCCGTGCACCAGCCCTTTCAGAGGAACACTTGGGACTCCAGCAGCCTCTGTATCACTCAGCCACAATCCCTGCTGGTTTTTACAGCCCGAAGTTATGGGACTTCTCTTTCCAGTACCTGAACCCTGGGTTGGGGGGCCTGGTGTGGAGCTGAGACCTCTTGTTCCAAGAGACCTCTGCAGCCAAGCTATCCCTCCTGATTAAGAAAGTGCCATACGTGGGTATTGGACCAGCTTTTTCTGCACCTTCACCCCTCCTGCCAGTCTCGATGTGGCTTCTTCTTTAAATCTCTAGTTGTAGGACTTCCGTTCAGCCAGATTTTAGGCAGTTCTGAATGATGGCTATTCTGTGGTTTATTTGTAATTTTGGTCATGAGTTTCCTCAGTTTCAAAGAATGCTCTCCAGGTCCATCCATGCTGTTGCAAATGGTAGGAGTTCCTTCCTTTTTATAGCAATGTAGCATTCCATTGTGTAGATGTTCCACAGTTTTCTAATCCACTCATCTGCTAGTGCACGAGCGTTTCCTTTTCTTTGCATCCTCTCCAGCACTTGCTGTTTGTTGATTTGTGGATGATAGCCATTCTGACAGGCGTGAGATGGTACCTCATTGTTGTTTTGATTTGCGTCTGTCAGATGATTAGTGACTTTGAGCATGTTCTCATGTGTCTCTCATTGACCTTTAGTTGGTGAACTGCTAGGCTGTGGATCTTGTAGTATTGATCTGGGTCTGGGCTCTCCTCCTCAGCATCACATCATTGTCAGTGGTGTGGTTGGTGGCAGCAGCACTGGCCTGGCTTAGTTGTTTCTCACTGAGCTGCTTCTGCTTGGCCTCCTCCGCTTTCTTCTGAGCTTTCAGGCATCTCTTTAGCTCATTTTTGGCTCACTGCTGTCCATATTCACCTTAGGGCCTTGCACCATAGCCATTTCTCTGCAGGCCCAAACTGAAAGCTCATTGTCCCACGGGCGAGAAGCAGTAAAAATTAATTCACTCAAAAAGTGTGTTAATTCCATCTTTTAACTGACATGAAAATGTCCCTGTACTCTGAGAATAAGTTGTTTTATAAATGTATAAAACATGTGAAATCAATACCTAATTTGTATGCTAAGCTATAGAAAACACTAGACAAATTACTAAAATAAATTCTGGATAAGTAATTTAGAATGTGATATTGACCTTTAAAATCATTTGTTTTGAAAAGATTAAACTGCAAAGTTTGCCTTCTTATGGATTCAGGACATTGTGAATAATTCTGAGATCAATGCAAACTCCAAGTAAGAAATTAAAGATTTAGCTTTTAGATTCCATCTGGTTTTATTCATTATATGGCACTTGAAAGCCACTTTTAGCACTATTCTTTCCTTATATTAAAAAGTTAAATAACAAAGTCATCATCTAGAAATCTCAGAATACTAAGTTTAATAAACTGAAAAGCCTAATGTTAATTCTATACATCAAATGAAATTTAAAAATACTAAGTTTAATAAATTGACAAAACAAATGACAATTGTATAAATTAAATAATTCTAAACAATTAACCTATTCCCACATTGTTTATACCATGAAAAAATCTCCCTGAAATAATTATGCCTTTGCACTAATTATCATTTTAATTTGTTAAATTGAACAGTGAAAATGCTGAAGAAACATTAGAGCTGCAAAAACAGTTCCAGCAGCGAGGAGTGGCCAACAATAGCATAACATAACTTGAGAGTTTAAGGTAACTCCCTCTGACTTGTTTTGCAAATATAACCAAATACAACCACAGTTTACTGTGTTGACTCATCTTCTCATTTTATCCTCTTAATGTGAACATCTTATTTAAATTAAGTCAATATCTACACTAATAAAAGAGAAACATGGTAATTGGCCTACGACTGCTACCCTTCCCATTGGCTAATCAGCAAGATATGCAAATTAACTGACAGCCAAGATGGCAACCGGCAGCCAGGCAGCTTAAACTGAACATGAGGCTTGCTTGCTTCAGTGACGGC
>NW_006283544.1:1936814-1937654 GCF_000327345.1 Myotis davidii
GAGGGTGGCATCGCAACCTCCTGAGCCGCCCTGCTCTGCGTGACAGGGGCGGTGCCCCAACTCCCCAATCGGCCCTGCTCTGAGCCCGACAAGGGGCTGCACCTAGGGATTGGGCCTACCCTCTGCCACCCGGGAGCAGGCCTAAGCCAGCAGGTCGTTATCTCCCGAGGGGTCCCAGACATCGAGAGGGCATAGGCCGGGCTGAGGGCCCCCCCTTTTCCCCCGAGTGCACAAATTTTTGTGCACCGGGTCCCTAGTTATTTATATGTTAACAACTTTATGTTTGATATTGAAAGAGGTTAAATTTCCTATAAAGTTAAATTATAATCAGAATCTCTAATTATCCTCACAAGCATCGCATCCCAGGCCCCAAGTTTGGCTAGATAATTCTTTATGCTACATTTGGAACTGGGTTCTTCTAGTTTTCTTATGACTCACTCATATATCACATACTACTGGAAAAAATCTATATATATAAAAGGCTAATATGCAAAGTGTTCCCTTGGGAGTTCGAATGGGAGTTTGATTGCTTGCTATGACCTGTGCTGACTACAAGGGGGTGGCACGGAATGAAGCCCTGGCCGGCAGCCAGCAGCGGGAAAAGAAAGGCCCCAGCTGGCAGCTGGAAGGCCCAGATTGACCCTGATCGCCGGCCAGGCCTAGGGACCTTACCCGTGAACAAATTTCTTTTTTTTTTAAATTGATTTATTGCTTAAAGTATTACAAAGAGTATTACATATGTATCCTTTTTTTACCACCCAGGGGGAGGTGAGGAGAGATTTCAGTACCAGACAGAAAACAGGAAGGAAAAAGTGAAAAGCAACCTAATGAACTAAACAT
>NW_006283544.1:1939823-1940691 GCF_000327345.1 Myotis davidii
CTTTTGCCATCATAATTATGATTTGTCTTTGGTGTGGGTTGTTTCAGGTCCATATTGATGAGACTCTCTGTGCTTTTTTCTTCCCCACATCAGGGAAGTTTTCTGACATTATTTCTTCAAATAGGTTTTCTAACCCTTGTTCCTCTTCCTGTTGTTCTGGCACCTCTATTACATGTATGTTGCTTTGTTTCATGTTGTCCCATAGCTCCCTTAGGCTCTCCTCCTGTCTTTTAATTTTTTTCTCCAATTGCAATTCAGTTTGGGTGTGTTTTGCTTCCCTGTCTTCTAATTCGCTAATTCGGTCCTCTGCTTCTCGTAGTCTACTGTTGAAACTTTCCATGGTGTTTTTTATTGCAACTATATCACTCTTCATTTCTTCTTGGTTCTTACATAATTTGATTTTTTTCATCCGTTTCTTTTTGTTTCTTACATAAGTTGCTGATTTTTTCATCCGTTTCCTCTTGCTTCTCACATAAGTTGTTGATTTTTTCCTCCATCTGGTTTATGCATTCTAGGACCCTTAATCTGAATTCTTTTTCTGTCATGCTGAATGCTTCTGTTTCACTTAGCTGCTCTTCTGGAGAGTCCTCCTTTTCTTTCCTTTGGGGGTTTCTTTGTCTACCCATGTTTGATCTCACCGACATATCTAAATGTTGAGTCGTTCAGGGGCTGCTATTTGGGTGGCAGTAGGTCAATACAGAGAAAATACTGTGGTTTAGAAGAATACATGGGAGGAGTTAATCATGGCTGAACCACTAAATCCTTTATGTGAGGTGGAAATTTAATTCTAAATTCTGAAGCAAATGGGACAGAGACAGCTGATAAACTTTCAACATGTAAAAAGAATGCTTTGTAACAGAGTTGGGCC
>NW_006283544.1:1940782-1942590 GCF_000327345.1 Myotis davidii
GACATTGGAGTTAACAAGGGCAGAGGGTGACATCTCTAATCCACTGAGAATCAATCTTGCTGACAGGTGTTTTAGACTCCTCTTTCACCTTATTTTTTTATGAGGCCTCCCTGAGTTTGACATCCAATTCCCCTAAATTATCCATTTTGGTTGAGCTAATAACTAATCCACACCTTAACTACTTTGTACTTGCTATTTCAATTTCAGGGGGATACACTCATTTTCATTCTGTTTACAAAATTTTGGTTGTATTTCTAGACCTGTACCACATATTTGAAATGCCTCCGGATGAGTAATGGCATGATAGTTAACCAAATCCTAAGATTCACTTACTCCAATTAGGAACTGAGCAAAAAACTGTTTGAATTTTCTGCTCCTGTGGCTGAGGAAAGCCAATGGTCTTAGGTTAAAATACTAAACCACTGACTTTTGAAGTCTCTCTGAAGTTTTTTCTTGTTCTCAATAGTACATCTATATCTATCTATCTAAAACACAGAAAAACCATCATCCAGAACCACCTAAAAACTGGCTGAATGGAAGTCCTATGACTAGAGAAATAAAGAAGAAAGCACATTGAGACTGATATGAGGGGTGGAGGCATGGAATGAGCTGGACTGGCACCCACGTGTACCTTTTTTTTAATCACGAGGGAAATTATCTCTGTGGAGGCATCCGTGAGGAGCAAGAGGTTCCATCCCTACACCAGACAACCAGGCCAAGCTCCCAGAGCTTGGAAGAGAAGTCCCCACAACTATGGGCTGTAAAAACACTGGAGCTTAGTGACCCAGAGGCTGCCAATAGCCCAAGTATCCCTTTGAAGGGCTGACAAATGAATTAAAATTATAAGGTCCTGCTTCCTCTGAGCTCCAGCACCAGAAGATGTTAGGGGATCCAGACACATACCAGGAGGAACTGGATTGTCTGGCATTGGGGCAGGAACTTGGGGGCAGCTTCTCCCAGACTGGAGTGCTCACAAGGATCATTGTTCCTATTGTGGGACCTACCCTGTTGCAGGGCTGAGTGGTACCCATATCTGAATTTCCATCAACAAATTTGGCCCATACTGTTTGCTCTGCCCTGGTGACTCCCTGAGACCTCCCCCTGCCCCCCAATTTGCAGCCCACCCAAGCTTTTTGCAGCAACTTTTCCATATGAATGGCCTGTCATATGGGCCTTGGGGCGGGGACCGGTTGGAAGGCGGTAACGGGGAGGGGAAAGGGTGACATCTGTAACACTCTCAATAAAAAATCTTACTCGATACGTATAAAATATGGTTTCACCACATCCTCACCAACATCTGTTATTTTCATATATAAAAATGTTTGCTATGTACATTATATGTGAACCATCCCTCCAAATTGATTTTCTACCCTTTTGCCCTGATATTATAACTTAAAATTTTTCCTATGCTCTTAAATCCCTTTCATAACTATTAGTTTACTGTCCCCATAATTTTTCATTCTTTTTTAAAAAAAATATATTTTATTGATTTTTTACAGAGAGGAAGGGAGAGGGATAGAGAGTTAGAAACATCGATCAGAAACCAAGGTGGCGGCATAGGTTAATGCTGGAGTTTGCTGCCTGTGGAAGTTCCAACTAGGAGGAAAGAGAATAGCATACCGACACTCAGAGGAGGCGCAGTGCTGAAGTCAAATACTAAGGTGCGGAGTGCATGCGGAGCAGGCTGGCAGCTGAGGGCGAGGTTGTCTGTTTTTCACGGGAGGGAGTCTCAGGCTCTGAGGTCCAGTTCCAGGCGAGGCTCTAGGGACCCAGACTCAAACAGGAAAAGCGGGACTGTCTGGCTATGG
>NW_006283544.1:1943852-1949025 GCF_000327345.1 Myotis davidii
TAGAAACATCGATGAGAGAGAGACATCGATCAGCTGCCTCCTGCACATCTCCCACTGAGGATGTGCCCGCAACCCAGGTACATGCCCTTGACCGGAATCGAACCTGGGACCTTTCAGTCCGCAGGCCGACGCTCTATCCACTGAGCCAAACCGGTTTCGGCTAATTTTTCATTCTTAATTATTCCACTATAGTAATACATTTAGCTTCTCCCCAATTTCCTAAGTATCAGTACCTATCTGATGCTAAGGGTTATATCTTAATAAAGTCAGAATTTCCAAAAACAAAACACATCTTTGAAGGAAGAAGACCATTATAATTAAAGGCTGCTCTAAGGACTGAGATAAAGTAACCATACTGAGCATTGCTGGGATGTGTGTGGAAAAGCACAGAAGCCCAACTGTGCCTATTTTGTTGAAAGATATTATTATTTGGATCCATATATTCTGATGTGTTTCTTTAAAAAAAAATAAACTTGACTCATTACTTACATACATATTTAGACACGTATCATGGATACATCAAAACCATGTAAGGACATTTTCAGTTATATAAAAAGAAAAAGAAGATCATTTCTGAAGAAATGATATCACTATAGGTAAAAATATCTGGGAGAAGGGAGGTTGGAAAAAGAAGTTAGTTGTTTTTATATTACACAGTTTAACTTAAAACACTAATTTTACTAAAGGCAACTAATATTTTTGATATGAGGAATTTTAAAAAATGAAAAATTAAGTACTTCCCACTTAAATAATTTTGGCTGAGATCTATTTTCCTTCTTACAACACAGTTATTAGTCAAGTAAGAGATGAAGTATTTATGACATCATCAATGTCTAGTAAATTAAGTCTTTGGTTGATTACTTTTTTAATATCCTGAAAACATTTAAAAAAGGATCTTTGAACCCAGAAATAAGCACCCCTGCTCTACCATACCCAAGTTATAATTTCTAATCTACTACTTAAAAGAGCAAACAATTTTTTTATGTAGTTTTAATATATTTCATAAAGTATCAAATTAAAATACATTTATATAAATACAATTTACAACTGAATTTTGAAAAGTAAATTTGTGAAAATCTATTTCTTTAAAAAGAACTTTTCATATCACTATACTGTATCTTTAATATTTAAATGTGATAGAGCTTCCATTTGACCCAGTGATCCCACTTCTAGGAATATATATCCCAAGAAACCAGAAACACCAATCAGAAAGGATATATGCATCCCTATGTTCATAGCAGCACAATTTACCATAGCTAAGATTTGGAATCAGCCTAAGTGCCCATCAGCAGATGAATGGATTAAAAAACTTTGGCACATTTACACAATGGAATACTATGCTGCTGTAAAAAGGAAGGAACTCCTACCATTTGCAACAGCATGGATGGAGCTGGAGAGCATTATGTTAAGTGAAATAAGTCAGTCAGAGAAAGATAAATATCACATGCTCTCACTCATTTGTGGATTATAATGAACAACATAAACTTATGAACAAAAACAGACGTAGAGACAGAGAAGCATCAATCAGATGCTCAAAACTCAGCGGCAAGGTAGGGGAGGATGAGGGTGAGGGGGAAAGATCAACCAAAGGACTTGTATGCATGCATATAAGCATAAGTAATGGATGTGGACAACAGGGGGTGAGGGTGAGGGCAGGATTGGGGGGATGAGGTGACATTGGGGGGGATAATGACACATTTGTAATATCTTAATCATCAATAAAGGGAAAAAATATAAAAAAATATTAGAGAGGAAAAAATTTTAACAAATAAAATGAAATAAAAATTAAAAATAAATAAATATGATGGTTATATTCTTCAATTATATCAATTTACTGGTATTTATCAGTTGGAAAGAAGAGTAGATCAGAACCTCCTGTTATCCAGATAACATACCAGCTTTGTATATTGTAATATACCCATCTAGTGGGATGTATTTGTTTTCTTTTATTATAGAGAACCACTGGATGTAATGAAAGAATCTGGTAGGTGTATGTTGAACATGTGAAAGTTCTAAAGGTAGAAAACACGTTAAGAATAGTTGATGTATGTTAGAAAAGACACGTAAAATTGCTTTCTTTTCATTGACAGAAAGAGTTGTAGTAACTAGTCTTTCTCTTTCAATTGTGAAATTTTCTAAACTGAAAAGAAAGCAGGTAGAGAAACTTGTAAAACTATGATCAGTGTTACAACAATGATTACTATAGGACAAGCAAAAGGAATTTAAAAGGCATTTGGTTATTTGTCCAAATGTTTCAGCCATTTAGATGATTCCTTCAACCAGTTCACTTCTCAGCTGTAATACTACATCTGTCATTTTTGGCTTACAAATGAATTCTTAAATGAATGTGAGAAATCTTTTTTTGTAGAGTTAAAAACGCTGAGTATGCTTAACAACTGTACCGTGGATTTATAAGAATTTCAAGCATGTATTTAGAGTAATTCAATGCATCTATCATATCATGATCAAATAAAATATATATTATTATTAATAAAATAATATATAGTGATATTTGGCCTGCCTATAAAGGCAAAAAATACATACTGCAGGTATGTGAAGATAAAATTACTTAAATGAAACAAATAAAATGAAAGGAATGTTGCCTTAAAATAAATCAAAGTATGCATGAGATAAAATTAGAGTAAAATATTTTGACGGTGCTTGAATGAGTAGCTCTTTTCCCTTTTGTGGCAACATGACAACAAACACTTAAAATTCAGCTTGAACTATCCTTTGAACCAAGATTATTTATTATATCAGTGCTTCACAGAACTCAAAACTATTTCATGCTGCTTTTAATATATACCTCAGAGTGTTGGTCTACATTAAGGAAAAAAATTAGAACATATTTCTGAAAAAGTCATAAGACCTCTGTTTTCCTTTCAGTTTTGCTGTGAACCTAAAACTACTGTAAGAAAAATGAAGTCTTTAAAAAAGTCATAAGAAAAAGTATTTTGGGGGGTGGGGGGGAGGATGCAGAATGAAGAATAATCATGGTTTTGTTCTATTTTCCTATATTATATAGATTTTAAAACAGTCAATTTGCTACACACACAAAATACTGTAAAGGCCACAAAGGATGTAAAAGTCATTTATTTAGACCAACTCCTATTAACAGGCAAACACTATAAATCTTAACTTATACAAATCAGTGTTCTGAAAGTGAGTTTAAAAATTTCATGACTCTAGGACACTCCTAAATAGGAATATAGAAACCAGAGTCCTGAGTTCAAATCCATGACAGTTTGGTAGTAGAGCAAGACTTATTTTCTTTGGCAAGGGGGAGAATGGTTCCTGAACTTGATTTTATCTAGCCTAACCAGGAACGACCATCAGGAGCGTTTGTGGAGCTTATGAGAAGTACAGATGCCATGGCTCCACCTTACATCTACTGAATTGAAATCGTAGAAGATATACTTGGAAATGTTGAATTTTGGGTGATTAAATGAGCTAATGTAAGTAAAATGCTTACAAGAGTTTCTTCTATAAGTAAAACCTAAGTTACTCAAGTGCAAGAATCTTGCTTAATGCTTCTTTGGATTCTAGAACCTAATGTTTTACTTGATACATTATAATCCTATCTAATAATAGCCAAACATGGTAATGGACCATACCTTCGCTACGCCTCCCACTGGCTAATCAGTGTGATATGCAAATTAACCACCAATATTAAAAAATTAAAAATTATTAAAATATTAATTGAAATGTATCTGTATTACATGAAAAATGTCCTAATTGCTTCTAGCATAATTTATTGAATTGTGCTAAAATTTACAAGGGTTCAATTAAAAAATGTCTTAATTCTAAATGATATAATAGAAAATATATATAGTGCAGTTATAAGCACTTATCTGAAAATAAAAATTTAAAGAAGTGAATTTAAAGAAGGGATTAGCCAAAGAAAATATATGCACAACCCATGGACACAGACAACAGTATGGTGATGACCAGAAAGAAGTGGGGGGCAAGAGCTGGGTAGAGGGGGAAAAAGGGGGAAAATAGGGACATCCTATCTACACTAATAAAAGAGAAACATGGTAATTGGCGTACAACCGCTACCCTTCCCATTGGCTAATCAGCGAGATATGCAAATTAACTGACAGCCAAGATGGCGGCCGGCAGCCAGGCAGCTTGAAACTAACATGAGGCTTGCTTGCCTCAGTGACGGAGGAAACCAACGTTCCCCGCCTACGGCTGCAGGCCTCTGAGCCTCCAGTTTAAGAAACTATGTAACAAATACCGCCGGACTTCAGCCAGCAGGATTGCAACACTGTATGCAAAGGCCAGAAACCTACTTTCAGCAGTGGAGGCCTAAGAGCTGGAGCCAAGCCTCAAGCTAAAGCTGGCCCAGGATAAAAAAAAAAAGGAAAAAAGGATTGGTTGGGAGCTTCAGTCACTCCCAGCCTGAAAACAGCCCTCAGCCCCTCACCCGGACTGGCCAGGCACCCCAGTGGGGACCCCCGCCCTGATCCAGGACACCCTCAGGGCAAACCAGCTGGCCCCCACCCGTGCACCAGGCCTGTACCCTATATAGTAAAAGGGTAATATGCCTCCCGGCACCGGGATCAGCATGACAGGGGGCAGCGCCCAAACACCCTGATCGGCCTGCGGCTCTGTGTGTGACAGGGTGCGGCACCCCAACCCCCCCCCCGCGGGCCCTGCTCTGTGTGTGACGGGGGAGAGCCATAACCTCCCCATCAGCCCTGCCCTGAGTGTGAGAGCGGCGGCGCCCCAACCCCCTGATCGGCACTGCTCTGTGGGTGATAGAGGGCAGCGCCCCAACCCGCTGATCCGCCGTTCCCTGTGTGTGACAGGGGATGGGGCCCCAACTCCCCTATCGGCCCTACTCTGTGAGTGACAGGGGGAGCTCCTCAACCCCCTGATGGGCCCTACTCTGTGCGTGACAGGGGGGAGCTCCCCAACCCCCTGACGGGCCCAGCTCTGTGTGTGACAGGGGGGAACTCCCCAAATCCCTAATGGGCCCTGCTCTGTGCATGACAGGGTACGGAGCCCCAACCCCCTCGATGGGGCCTGCTGTGTGCATGATAGGGGGCAGTGACCCAACCCCCTGATTGGCCCTGCTCTGTGCGTGACAGGGGGTGGCACCACAACCTCCCCATCGACCCTGCCTTGAGTGTGACAGGGGGCAGTGCCCCAACCCCCCAATCGGCCC
>NW_006283544.1:1949378-1954771 GCF_000327345.1 Myotis davidii
GCTCATGGCTGGTCAGTGCAGAGGTGGTGGCAGGAGCCTCTCCCACCTCCATGGCAGCACTAAGAATGTTCAACTAATGGTTTAGGCCCGGTCCCTTGGGGACCTAAGCCTTTAGTCGGACATCCCCTGAGGGCTCCCTGGCTGCCAGAAGGATGTCTGACTGCAAGCTTAGGCCTGATCCCACGGGGAGTGGGCCTAAGTCGACAGGTGGACATCTCCCAAGGGGTCCTGGACTGTGAATGGGCATAGGCCGGGCTGAGGGACACCCCCCCATCCCCCAGTGCACAAATTTTTGTGCACCGGGCCTCTAGTCCCTTAATAAATCTTTACTGAATGAGATGACTGGAGTCATATTAACCATTTATGGTATTATAAAATTAAAATTACTAAATATTTCAAGCTAAGCTAGAAAACATTAAAATCGTATAAACTGATCTGATAAGGAACACTCTTTTCTGAAAAATGAAAAAAAATCAGTGCATTAAGATGATTATTTCCAGGTTTAATTGTCAGTTTAAGATGGAAACAAATTACAGGGAATGGAATAAAAAATATAAAAGAAAGAAACCGAAATGATTATAGGATAGGTATGACAGAGCTACTAGAAAGATTAAAGTTTCTAAAAATGTGCAGTTTGGCTAATGACTAAGATCAAAGAAGCAGACATGACAACATTCTAAATACATTTTAAAAATAGAAACATAAAAGAGGGAGCAAAATTAGATATATCTTAGATATATCTAAGTTCTATCATGAGTTAAAGTTATTGCAAAATATATAAACAATTATAAGAATATAAGTGCAACTCACTAGCCTACCTATAAAACTATAATAAATTCTATGATGAGGGTATGTAAAACAGAAGCAAAGAAGAAAAACATAATAATGAGAAGAACTAAATCACTTTGTTAGGTCTACTCCCCCATCTCTAAATTTCTCTCATTAGACTTAACAGACTAAGTAACTGTTTATTAGGTTTTCTATAAAATATTATTTTAGGATTTTAAACAAGTAGATATAAAATATAATATTAGGCTGGTAGCACAGTGAGATAATACATATTATGATCATATTTTTATTTCTATAGCCATTTATCAAATGAGAAAGCTTATAAAATTCCAGAAGATATCTACATACCTAGGTATCTATTTAACCATATTTTTATGGCTATAAACATGACAGGATACAAATGAAATAATAAAGTACCTGATATAATAAAAAACTAAATAAGCATTAATTGAATAAAAATTTTAAACATTTAAACATCCTACATTATTATTTTGAAGAAATGCCTTCTCTTCTTAAATACTTTCTTGGGCCTCACTTTTCTTCCCACACTTTCCCAAGCCTTCTCATCCTCCTCTAGGCTGGTGGAAAAGTTGGTACTTTGGTTAATGCCCTGCTTCCTCCTCCTTTTCATTCATTTGCTACTGTAAACAAGACCCTACGCAGTGGATTCTGAGAGACTTGTGACCAAAAGTCTGAGATGAATCGTAAAGGCATTTTCTCAGAGAAAATCTGAATTGGCATGACTCTTTGTCAGTATGTGTAGAGATCAATACAAAAGAAAGGAGCCTAACATTTCAGCACTTTGTCTTTATATTTGCTTTCTGTGTTTGTATTTGTATTCTTCATTTAATCATCTCTAAAACTCTACCAAAGAATATTAGATTGTTCTCTTTTTAGAGGTAAAAAACCCCGAAACTCAGAAAAGTTAGCAATTAAGTAGAGAAGCTGGAATTTGTACCCATGACTGCCTCAAATTTCTGGGCTCTTACACTGTAAATTCCCATATCCAAGAGAGAAAAAAATATTAAAAATATTCAAAGCATGTATTAAAAACACATACACAATCTCTATCAACACACCACTGGCAGGTAAGAGTGTACAGACGCAACTAAAGGAAGAAGGCAGTACAGACAAAGGTCACGACTGAAAGGTGAACACAGAGAACAGGTGAGGGGTCTCCACAAAAAGAGTCAAACACACAAAGGCGCGGCAAGGGTAGAGGAAACCTGTGTTTTGGGTCAGAGGTTAAGGAGGTTCAGGTCATTAGAGGTTGTTAACGGATGTCCTAGAAGGAAGTCTATAGAGAAAAAGTATTTTGTTTTCTACTAAGTTGGCTCTGTGTCCTACCAATACTTAAGAGTATTGGTGTGACTATAAGATAAGGCCTGGGTACTTTTGAGTACTTATAAAATCTCTCCCATTGAGTATCCTCTCAATCACTTTACTTTAAACTATAAAATACTGTTCAGGAAGACACACTGGCTTAGAAAGACCATAATCAATGAAAATTTTGAATATTGTTATTGTTCACTGGAAGAAAACAAACATGGAAGCAAAGACATTTAATAAAGATTTATAATGATTTCTGGAACGCAGCCACACAACTACACTGAAAATAGGTTTTACAGCTTATTTTAATAAGAAATATAATTAATCACATTTTGAAGATCAAAAACACACCAGAAGTACAAACGGAAAAAAAAATTTTTTTTAATTGTAATGGAAGGAACTTGTGACTAAAGATGAAAATACAATGACAATGTCACGTAGGGATTCAAACAGTAAAAAAATAAAATAAAACAAAAATTTGTATATTTATCAGGATGGTAATATGATTTGGAAAACTGTGTTAGATGAGTCAAAAAGTGCCTCAACTGGCTCAGCCGGTGTGCTTGAGCAATGACCCGTGAACCAGGAGGTCATGGTCAGAGCACAGGCCTGGGTTGCAGGCTCAATCCCCAGAAGGGGGTGTGCAGGAGGCAGCCGACCAATGATTCTCTCTCATTGAGGTTTCTGTCTCCCTAGATTCATGTGATGAGACTAAAGTATTCTTTAACATAATGTAATTTAAAATATTTACATATAAATTAGGCAAAGATTCTGAAGTCGGACTTGGTGGGCTCAAATTCCATACTTACTCCTTACTATTTGTGTCTCAGTTTCCATATCTATAAAATGGGATTAATAATGGTAACAAACATATGTAATACCTTTGTAATACTTTAAGCAATAAGACAATTTAAAAAAATAAAAAAATAATGGTAACAAGCTAATCATATTATAAGGACTAAATAAGAAAATGCTATCAAAATGCTTAAAATTGTGCTGGTACAGTAAGCACTATGTAAGTGTTTGCTGAATAAGATTACTTATTTTTTTTTTAAGCCTGTCATGGGAAAAATAGTAGGATACTTCATTTTCTTGGCCAAGCTATTACAAATGGTATTTTAAAAACATTTAATTGCCAATTTTTCAACTGCTTATATCTGGCACATAGAAATACAATTGACTGCCCCTGTATTCTGCAATCTTGCGAAAGTCACTTATTAGTTTTATTAGGTCACTTAGATTCCAGCTCTGACATTTTTAGAAAACAACCTCCTTGAGCCTTTATATCCTCGTTTAAATAAACAGCATTTATTTAAGCCTTTTAAGTCTGTTTCTATGAGTCTGCTCTTGCTTTGTTTTCTTTGTATATTCCACATATAAATGAAACCATACAGCACTTGTCTTTGTCTGACTGACTTATTTCATTTAGCATAATACCCTCCAGATCAGTGGTTCTCAACCTGTGGGTCGTGACCCCCCACAAGAGTTACAAGGGGTCGCCTAAGACCATCGGAAAACACATATTTTTGATGGTCTTAGGAACTGAGACACTGCTCCTCTATCTGTCTCCAGGCAGGTCCACACACATGCATATATGCCCACATACGAGTACCCAGCGTGATGATATCATCACGCCAACCCCACTACATACACCCGGTACAAATACAGGTGTATGTGACAGGGTTGGCGCCATAATGTACTTATGCGGACCAGCACACATGTGTAGAGAACAGCTACTGTGTAGACAGCAGCAGCTGTGTTGAAAGCAGTTACTCTGTTAAAAGCAGCTACTGTGTTGAAAGCAGCAGTATTGGAGGTAAAACGACACTTCATGAATTATAATTACTGGGTAAATATAAAATCATGTACTGTAAAATCATCAACTACTGCAAAACAAAATATCTGTACCATGGGACTTAATCTGGATGCTGATCGGTCTTTTTATATTCAGCTGTGGTTGATGTGAATACTGCCCCCTTGTGATAGTAGCAGATATGTAAAAAAAACAACACAGAATGATAAATCATAAGAAACTTTAATGAACTGTATTAACTGAACTATGCTATGTATCATCTTTTGTATTATTAAAGCTATTGTTATATATTATTTTCATTAGCAAACCATCCAATGACAATAGATCGTGTAGAGAAGAACGTTAAGGAAAGAAAATATAGTGAGGATTTTTTACAGTATGGTTTTACCTCAATAATTACAACAGGAATTGAGAAACCGCAATGTGTTATTTGTTGTGACGTTCTATCAGCCAAATCTATGAAGCCGAACAAACTAAAACTCCATTTTGATAGCAAACATCCAAGCTTTGCCAGCAAGGATACCAACTATTTTAGAAGCAAAGCATTGGGACTCAAGAAAGTCAGACTTAACACTGGTGGCAAGTACCACAAACAAAACATAGCAGTCGTTGAAGCTTCATATTTGGTGGCACTCAGAATCGCCAGAGCTATGAAACCTCACACCATTGCTGAGGATTTACTGTTGCCAGTGGCCAAAGACATTTTTTGAGTTATGATCAGAGACGAATTTGTTACGAAATTAAGTGCAATTTCCTTATCTAACAACACTGTCCGCAAAAGAATAGATAGCATGTCTGCTGATATTCTTGATCAGGTAATCCAGGAAATTAAATCTGCTCCACTTCTAATATTTAGTATCCAGCTTGATGAAACTGTTCACCGTTACTGGTTTACGTGAGGTATATTAATGATAGAGACTTTAAAGATGAGTTTCTTTTTTGCAAACCTCTTGAAATGACAACTACTGCACGTGATGTATTTGACACAGTTGGTTCATTTCTGAAAGAGCGTAAGATCTTTTGAGAAAAGGTTTGTGGTGTTTGCACAGATGGTGCCCCAGCTATGCTAGGATGTTGATCTGGATTTCAATGTTTGGTACTGAATGAGTCACAAAAAGTCATCCGAACTCACTGTATGATTCATCAGCAAATATTAGCAATGAAAATGCTGCCACAAGAGTTACAAGGGGTAATAAAAAGCGTCATAAGTTGTGTTAATTTTGTAAAGGTGAGCACTTTAAACAGTCGACTGTTTTTGCAACTGTGCAATGAGTTGGATGCACTGAACAATGCTCTGCTATTTCACACTGAAGTGAGATGGTTGTCGAGAGGAAAAATTTTAAAACATGTTTTTGAGCTTTGTGATGAACTCAAAACATTTTTTAATCAGAAAGCAAGACTGCAGTTCGAAGCACTTTTCGGCGATAAAAGTGAACTGCAGAAAATAGCTGCTCCAGGAGCC
>NW_006283544.1:1955148-1959858 GCF_000327345.1 Myotis davidii
GGGTGTCAGGAAAGAGGGGGGAAAGCCGGTAGCCAGGTGTCCCGTGGGGTGACAGGTTTGGGGTTTGCTCTCAAGCCAAGTTCACTCTGTGACCTGACTGTGGCACGGGCTGGGTCTTTGGCTCTGCAGGTGGCAGAGTTGGGGACCCAACTCACCCAGGACAAGGCCAACAGCCAAAAGGAAGAGCTGGATGGAGAACTGCAGTCTAATATCGCCAACACCGTGAGACCCTCCAGGGCCACGCAGGTAGGCCCTCCAGAGCGCATGTCCCCCTGGCACTCCCCATTGCCCAAGGGAGCCTCCGGGATCACAGCCGTGTCCTGGTCATTGAGCAGTGATTCCTGGGTGGCCAGTTCCCTCGCTCAGCTACAGCTCAGACCAGCAATTCTCAGGCGCTGCTGGCCGCGGGGGCAGGTGTTGCCTCCCAGGGACACTGGCCATCTTGGTGGTGGTTGACAGGACTGAGGGGAGGAGGAGGGCGGTGCTGCTGGCTGTGCCCATTCGATGGTTGTTCCGTAAATATCAGGGTCAGTTGGCTGCTAGTGTTGTTCAGATATTCTGTATCCTGACTGATGTTCTATGTAGCTTTTCTTTTTCTTTTATTTTTAAAATATTTTTATTGATTAAGTTCTTATTTTTTGTGATTAATCACACTATGCTTATTATGTTCAATTTGTAACAATGAAAATACATCCTGCATATCAGATACTTACATTACGATTCACAACAGCAGCAAAATTACAGTTATGAAGTAGCAACGAAAATAATTTTATGGTTGGGGGTCACCACAACATGAGGAACTGTATTAAAGGGTCATGGCATTAGGAAGGTTGAGAACCACTGCTCTAGATTCAGAAGGGAGGGGGTGGGAGACGGGTGAAAAGAGGAAGGGGAATTCAGTCAATAATACTGTGATAAGTTTGCACGGTGACAGATGATTACTAGTTAGTGGGGTGATCAAATTGTAAGGTGTGAAAGTTTCAAATCACTAGTTTTAGTTTCATTGTACACCTGATGTATACCAACTATTCTTAAATAAAAATTCAATAGCATTTGTAAGAAATAAAAAATGATAAATCAATTAATGAGAGGAAAGAAATCCTCATAACATTTAGCATAGTGTCTGACCCACAGCACTTATTAAATCCCTTCGCAGGTTTCAGAGATTTTAGTATAAGTCTCAGCAATGTTGATGTGTCCCAAATTTTTACCTCTAGGCCTGCCCTTTCTCCTAGGTTTGAGATCCTTATTCCCATTTATTTACTACTAGAGGCCCGATGCACGAAATCTGTGCAAGGGGCTCGGCCCTCGCAGCCCTAGCTGCCTCCGTCGTTCACCGCCTTCCGTTCTAATTAGCATATCAGCTCTTTATTTGTAGGATATTTTACACATGATTGGTACTTTATTTATTTAAAATTAATTTATTTTCCAATTATAGTTAACATACAATATTATATTAGTTTCAGGTATACAACATAGTGATTAGACATTTATTTATCTTACAAAGTGATGTGACTGGTACTTTAGAAATTCAAGTACAAATCCTACATCAAATAATAATATTTTGTAACAATCACTGATAACTTTCCAAGATACTTTCAAATCTAGTCAGTTACTGAAACTTGTAATAAACACAGTAGCTAAATTTAACACTTACTTTGTGACAAACACTATGTCAAACACTTAAACCTCACAATTCTGTAAGTTACTATTGTCTTTATTTTATAGATGAGGAAACTGAGACAGAAGTTATATAACTTTCCTCAATAGTAACAATATCATAACCAAGGTAATGTACTTCTAGAAACAGTACTCTTAAACATAAATTCCTTCCACCCACTGCTTACATTTATCATATGCACGTTCAACCTTTTCATCATGCATGATTTTATATATTCAAATACCATGGAGATATTTTTTTTTCCAATGAAAATATCATCACATTGTAAACACATTTTTACAACCTAAAAGATCAACTATTCATGACATTAAATAATCTTTTAAAACATGATTTTCATGATTGCAGGCTAGTCAACTTTCTAGAAAGCTTATTAAGCCAGATTCCAGTTGTGTATATAAATTATTCTCAGGATTTTCTTATTTCGTTTTATAAGTACATATTCAAATTTCATGTCCCCTCAGGATAAAAATCTTAACAGTGGATATACTGGTCAAAATGTTTGCTTTTTATTTTATTTTTTGTTCAACCTCACCTGAGGATATTTTTCCTTTGAGTTTTAGAGGGAGATAAACAGTGATGTGAGAGAAACACATCAATTGGTTACTTCCTGCACATGCCCTGACCAGGGTTGGGGATCAAGCCCACAACCAAGGTATGTGCCCTTGACTGGAATCGAACCTGGCACCCTTCAGTCCACAGGCTGATGCTCTATCCACTGAGCCAAATCCAGCTAGGGCTCCATTGTTATTTCTAAAACCAATTTCTCCATCTATTCCCTATGCCATTATACCATTTTCAGCCACTGTTACCACTTACCTAGACTTCAAGTACGCCTATTCAGGGTATCTTGAGTTACCCTGAATATATATATACTAGAAGCCCGGTGCATGAAATTCGTGCACAGGTACAGTCCCTAGGCCTGGCCTGCTATCAGGGCCATCTTCCCCAGCAACCCACAGCCGGCCCTGCCCCGCCCCCCCCACCCCCGGTTCCCCATTTTCCATAGGGTGATCGGTGCCTGATGACCAGGGGAAGGGACTGAGAGGTCGGCTGTTCCTGCCTGCTCACTGGCCCCGCCCCGCCACTTGAGGCCATCAGGTGATTGGAGCCTGCCGGCTGAGGTGGTCAATGCGCCTCATAGTGACTGGTCCAGCAGTCGTTCTGCTGTTAGGGTCAATTTGTATATTACCCTTTCATTATATAGGATAGAGGCCTGGTGCATAGGTGAAGGCCAGTTGGCCTGCCCTGAAGGGGGCCCCGGATCGGGGTGGGGAGTCCCCACTTGGGGGGAGGGCTGGCTTGGGCGAGTGGTTGCAGGAAGTTTGCAGGCCAGCCATGTCCCTGATTGGGGTGGGGCCGGCCTGGGCGAGGGACCGTGGGTGGGCGAGGGGCCACGTCGGAAAGACGTCCGGTCTATCCATCTAATTAGCATATTACCCTTTTATTAGTCTAGATATTACTGCCAAGTTAATTACCTGAAATGTGATTTCATCATGCCACCCCACATTGCTCACTGAGGTAAACATAAGCTCTATTCTGACACTAGAGGCCTGGTGCATGAAATTATGCATGGTTGGGGGGGGGATCCCCTCAGCCTGGTTTGTGCCCTCTCACAGTCTGGGAGCCCTTGGGGGATGTGGGTCTAAGCCGGCAGGCGGATATCCTTAGCGCGCCACGGAGGCAGGAGAGGCTCCCACCACCACCGCTGTGCTCACCAGCTGTGAGCCCAGCTTCTGGCTAAGCGGCGCTCCCACTGTGGGAGCTCACTGACCCCAGGGGGCAGCTCCTGCTTTGAGCATCTGCTCCCTGGTGTTCAGTATGTGTCATAGCGACCAGTCATTCCACTGTCAAGCTGAAACTGGCTCTCCAACATCCCCCCAGGGGTCCCGGATTAAGAGAGGGCGCAGGCCATGCTGAGGGACCTCACGGGTGCATTATTAGGGCTAGGGCAAGATGCAGGAGGTTGGCCAGACAGGGAGGGACAGTAGGAGGACTCCAGGGCTTCTCCAGCCTATCTCACTCAGTCCCGATTGGCTGGACCCCAGCAGCAAGCTAACCTACCATCGGAGCATCTGCCCCCTGGTGGTTAGTGTACATCATAGTAAGTGGTTGAGTGGCCTTAGCATATCGTTAGCATGTTATGCTTTGATTGGTTGAATGATTGACTGGATGACCAAACACCTAGCATATTAGGCTTTTATTATATAGGATTCCATGCCTACCAAAATATGAAACTATCTCCTACTACCTATACACTCCAAATCTGACTGAATTATCTAGTTTTCCTGACAATCCTTAAATTTTTTCCCTTCTATATTTAGAAAGGCTTATGAAATATTTGTAATGCCCTTCTCTCATAGCTGCACATCCAAATACACACTTCAAATAAATGCATGTTTCATATACTACCTCCTGTAAATTCTATAAAAGAAACATGGACATTTATAAACCACTACAGAATCTATGTAACAATTTGCTTTAAAATATAAATATGCATACATATTTATCCTTTTTGTTCTTTGGAAACAGAAATAGTTTTACATTTTAAAAATTCTTCTACAGAGTCATGCACAAAGGTTCAATGAATATTGAGCTGAATAATTTCTAGCCTACCATAGGAAAAATTTTACAGATATTTTAGCATTTTATTAGTCTACATTCTACCAAAAAGAAATATGAGCACAACATACATATTTTTCTCCACCCTCTCCCCTGAAACAAGGTGGAGAGACGGGTTTCACTTTTGCCTTTCAATGTACACAGAATTCATAATATTGGTTCTCATCTACACTAATAAAAGAGAAACATGGTAATTGGCATAGGACCGCTACCCTTTTCTTGGCTAATCAGCGAGATATGCAAATTAACTGTCAGCCAAGATGGCGGCCGGCAGCCAGGCAGCTTGAAACTAACATGAGGCTTGCTTGCTTCAGTGATGGAGGAAACCAACGTTCCCCGTCTGCGCCTGCAGGCCTCTGAGCTGGCAGTTTCAGAAAGCTGTAACAAATACCACCGGACTTCAGCCAGCA
>NW_006283544.1:1960577-1967534 GCF_000327345.1 Myotis davidii
GGTACAGAGCCCCAACCCCCCTGATGGGCCCTGCTCTGTGCGTGACAGGGGGTGGCACTGCAACCTTCCCATCGACCCTGCCTTGAGTGTGACAGGGGACGGGGCCCCAACCCGCCAATCGGCCCTACCCTGATCGTGACTGAGGGTGGCATCACAACCTCCCAGCGGCCCTGCTCTGTGCATGACGGGGCAGCGCCCCACCTCCCCAATCGGCCCTGCTCTGAGCCCGACCCAGGGCTGCACCTAGGGATTGGGCCTGCCCTCTGCCACCGGGAGCAGGCCTAAGCCAGCAGGTCATTATCTCCCAAGGGGTTCCAGACTGCGAGAGGGCACAGGCCGGGCTGAGGGAGCCCCCTTCTGCCCCGAGTGCACAAATTTTTGTGCACCGGGCCTCTAGTTTAAAATATAAAAAAATAAGATAAGCAATGTTAAACATTTGTAATTGACAGGGAAAAAACAAACAACCCTAGGTTCATCCACATGTTAAAGAATTAAGGGAAGCAGAAAACAGTTTACAGAATTGGGCTATGAAGATTCAATTCTCACAGGGAAGAAGCACTCAGGGTGGTTAATTTCCATTAGGCTCTATTATACAATGGTAAAGTAAAATGAGTTTAGCTATATAGAATTTTACTTTATGTAAAACTAGAGGCCCGGTGCACAGAATTCATGCACAGGGAAGGGGGGGTCCCGGCTGTGCTCTCTCGTAATCTGGGACCCCTTGGGGGATGTTTGACTGCTGGTTTAGGCCCGGTCCCTGCAGTTGGACATCCGGCAGCTGGACATCCCTCTTGCAATCCAGGACCCCTAACCGCTCACCTGCCTGCCTGCTCGCCCCTAACCACTCACCTGCCTGTCTGCCTGCTCACCCCTAACTGCTCACCTGCCTGCCTGCTCAATGCGTGTCATAGTGACCAGTCGTTCTGGTTGTTCCGCCATAACGGTTGCTTAGGCTTTTATATATAGAGATTATGTAGGTACAAATTTATAGTATTTATTTGATGGTATCTGCAATTAAAAATTCATAAAAGTGTGTATAAAATGAAATCATTTATTTTTTAAAATAGATTTTTATTGATTTCAGAGAGGAAGGGAGAAGGATAAAGAGAGATAGAAACATCAACGATGAGAAAGAATCATTGCTTGGCTGCCTCCTGCACACCCACTACTGGGGATTGAGTCTGCAACCCGAGCATGTGCCTTGACCAGGAATCGAACTGTGACCTGGTTCATTGGTTGATGCTAAGCCACTGAGTCACACTGGCTGGGCGAAATCATTTAATTTTTATAAGTTTCATAAAAAGAGAAAAAGCTAGATTTCTTTTTATAGTTCTATCTAAATGAACCCCCTAAATTACTATTGCTAATCTTTGTATTGAAAGTTCATAAAGCCCTAGCTGGTTTGGCTTGGTGGACAGAGCGTTGGCCTGTGGACTGAAAGGTCCCGGGTTCGATTTTGGTCAAGGGCACATGCCCGGGTTGCAGGTCAATCCCCAGTAGGGGGCATGCAGGAGGCAGCCAATCAATGATTCTCATCATTGATGTTTCTAGCTCTCTCCCTCTCCCTTCTTCTCTGAAATCAATAAGAATATATTTTAAAAATAAGTTCATGAAAAATTCGAGTCATTTAATTCAAAACTGCTCTAGAATTGGGCTCTCTATCATCAAAGATGTATGTATGGTTTAAGGAGCCATAAACTTTTGCTATGCCTTGGTCTAACTTATTGTTTGTAAATACAGTATTACCTAAAATTTGGTACATAAGCCTGCACAAAATCAGTCAGAGCTCACAAATTTCTTATATATAAATGCTTAATATTTATGGGAGCTATTGATAGCAACGGGGAAGAGGTAGTTGCTATAATAAAAAGAGGCAGTATTGGCTATATTGGAGACTGAGTGGAAGTATACAGCAGTTAGCAACATGGAAAACTGGCTAATAAATCATTTGCTTTTAGAAACATTCAGTTCATCGTTCTAATTTTCAAAAATCAGAGATCAGCACTTCGTTAAAAAACCAACTTAGATTTTATAAGTGCTATTACTTTGCGCTAAAAAATATCTATATTTACTATATACAAAGGACAGAATTTCACAACATACATTTCTCATTTAAACATCTGTTGACTTATTTTTGGATCAAATGCAGAGTTTAACTATTGGCAAACGATGACAAATAAGAATAGACATGTTTTGTGGCATCAACATACAGAACATTCCATTCTCATAAATGACAGGCTATTAACCATACCTTGATTTTCCTGTAAACTACTTTGAAAAACTATTTCAAAGCTAACATTTCATTGTCATTTACAGGTACATGAGTTACTTTACAAGTTCATATATGGACAACCTAGCTGACTAGAATGATCTCGGTGCACATTTGCCCTGAGGCAGGGAGATATATTCTTTTGGGTTTATTCTAACTCTGTGATTTTGGACAAAAAGAATTTTAGAAATGCTAGGCATCGTTACGTGTAGAGTATCCATAAATAATCTAGCTAATAAAAATTCATATTTGGGGTCCCAATGAATTAAAAGAAAACATCTGAATTGTAATAATAGATATGTGGGCGTCACTTAAGTTTTGCTAATTAAAGGCACACTAACTCATTTCCTACTTCTTACAAATACATAGACTTTTCACTTGTAAAATGAAAACACATGTATAAATATTTTTAAAAATTATAAAAAATGCAAGGGAAATCCCAAAAATATAAATTATTATCAATGAAAATAAATAGTAGGTTGAGGAAAGGGATTGTTTTAGAGTACTTTATAACAGTGAATTATATAACAGTGAATAACATAATTATATACATTGGCTATGTTTCTTCTTTCATTTAGAGTAACACACTTTAATGGCTAAAAGGAATTGAGAATATCTTCACATCTGGTGATAATGATTTCTACCAAAGGAGAAACTAAATGAACACCTTTGTGGCAAATATCATAGGAATATACAGGTTACACAGAAACATTTATTAAGCCAGGAAGGGCTAAAAGTTTGCTCAATGAAAAGAAAAAGTAGAACAAAAATAATACATGAAATAGTCATTACTGAAGCATTCAAGATCTTATTTAATGAATCTCAATTGCAGTAAGAAAAAATTTATTGTATGTAGAAAAGAGTAACTAAATGGTCTAACAGCGGTTCTCAACCTGTGGGTCGCGACCATCGGAAAACACATATTGCATATCAGATATTTACATTACAACTCATAACAGTAGCAAAATTACAGTTATGAAGTAGCAACGAAAATAATTTTATGGTTGGGGGTCACCACAACATGAGGAACTGTATTAAAGGGTCGCGGCATTAGGAAGGTTGAGAACCACTGGATGAATCTAATATAGCTTACTTTAAATTTTTAGTGTCTTAAAAATGTCCAACTCTATTTCTTTAACCTTCATGTCATTATTATGATGTTCTTATTACTAAAAGTCATGTAGGATGAGTTTTAGTTCATAATAAATGTCATATGTCATATGATACAGAGTTTAGAATCTCTAAGGTGTCATTTGCTCAAGAATTAGTAATGTGCTAAATGTCACATTAGTAGGTTGAAAAATAATCCAACTTTATAGAATTATAATCGCTTCTAAAATAGATGACACCTTATAAAATTCAGGTTGGAAAATTTAAAAATAAAATGCTACTCTTATTGAAGGACCCGAATAAATATCAATTCAAATGACTTAAAAGGCCCTTCCCCAAAATACTTTTCCACATCCTAAATCCCTAGAGCCTGTGAATATTACCTAATTTAAAAAGGGTCTTTTGCAGATGTAGTTAAACATCTCTAGAGGAAGAGCCTCTCCCGGATTATTTGGGTGGGCCTTAAATGCAATCACGGGTACCCTTATAAGAGCCAGGCAGAGGAGAAGGCAATGTGAAGACAGGCAGAGACTGGTCTGGAGAGTGAAGAAGAGACAGAGTGATGTGGCCACAAGACAAGACACGCAACACCTGGATCCCCTATGGAAGGAAGCAAGGAACAGACTGGTCCTAGAACTTTTAAAGGGTGTGTTGCCCTACAGACACTGTGGTTTCATACTTGTGGCCTTTAAAACTGTGAGACAATATAAATTTCTTTTGCTTTAAGCCAGTGGTTCTCAACCTTGGCTGCACATTAGAATCACCTGGAAATCTTTTTAAAATCCTGATTTCTGGGCCCCATCCTCTGGAAATTCTGTTTCTTTGTTATTAATGTTGTAGCCCCACCCCAAAACAAAGAAACAGCATTTCCGGAGGATGAGGCCCAGAAATCAGGATTTTAAAAAGATTCCCAGGTGATTCTAATGTGCAGCCAAGGTTGTGAACCACTGCTTTAAGCCATCAAAGGTTGTGATAACTTATTATGGCTACCATAGGAAATTAACATACTGCCATTCTGAATTTTGTTGCTGTTTTTAATATGTATATTGGAGAGCAAAAATGTACTTATTGGTGTAAACATAACACCACACATATTGTGCTTCATCTACTATTTACTAATAGTGTGATATCATTGGTGGCACAATGAACAACTGGGATGGGAGCAAAGAGAACAGATGTCTACTTCTAGCTCTGTTCCTAATAAGAGTATAACTGAGGACTAGTCATATAACCTCTTTAGATTTGTCTTCTCATATGCAATATGAGCAGAATGTTTTCATTGATATTTAAGTTCCTCCCAACTCTAAACTTTTAAAGTGTTAAAAATAATGAAGCACAGTGTAAAAATCATAATAAAAATAAGGAACATTAAAATATTAGCAATGGACAGGTTGGCCAACTGAAATCTTCCAGAAAATTCAAGAATTGGCAATATGTAAAATTCTGCATAAAGTCAGTAGCTTTTAAAAACACCATGTAGCTCTAATTTTATGTCCAGAAATGTGCGAGGCTTCATGTTTTATAATAGAAACAAAGCCTGTTTGATTTATAGAAAATAAACTACTACCTATTACATGGGCATTAAAAAAGTTAATGCATATAAATAGTTTAAATATTGCTAAGCGTAGTACAAGATTAATAAATACTAACTTTATTAGCTGAGATAAATCATCTTTTCTTCTTTTAAGTATCAGTAAAAAATAGTTCATAACTATAGCTTTTTTAAAGTTAATGTTAAGAGGATTATTTAGTAACAAAACTTTAAAAAGTGTAACTATCTGATTTTTATTCAGTGGTAACCATTTTTTTGGCTCCACTAAAATATACACTTCCAATCAACCCTGTTTCCTTTTTACTGAAAGAACTTTTCATGAAGACTGTAATACTGAAGTATAATTTAGAAGCAGTCTCTAAAACTAGTAGTAATGTTCATCTAAATATGCCTGCCAAATTTAAAAATGTATTAGGAGTTAAATTGAAACATGCTGAAAATGACTCATTGTGGACCAGAATATACACTGTAGGAAATAAGAGCTCATTTACAAGTGGGAGAAATACACTCACACTTCATCTGTGGTAATTCTCTGGACTTTTCTTCCAGTAAACATCATATTTTAAAGTGATCGTGGAAAGTATCTTACTTTTAACTGAAATTTTTATGAGTTGACTTAGTCAGCTGGCATTCCAATTTTTTACACATATCTTTTTTTGGACGTGGATATATTTACCAAATGTAAATCTATGAAAATTTCCCCCAAAGCAACAGAGCAACGGTTTATTAAAAAAGCTATATAAACACACACACACACATATCGTCTCTCTCCCTCTCTTTCTCTGGTTCAATTCACATGCAAACCATACAATGATGACTCTAGATTTCTAAGAAAGTATCCTAAAAAGTGTGTAGACATATAATATGCTCTCCCTCATTTACAAACATGATGTTACTGAGAAGTCACGAGGAGGGCATGTACTTGAGTGTTTTTTCTAGTAATACTACAAATTTGTACTGATTCTATCTACTCCCTCCACCTTGTGACCCAAAATTACACACTTGTGAGGCAGCTGGCTAGACTGAGAAAAGACCATGGAACTCACCTGTCCCATCCCCCCCAATCTCCTAAGGAGGTCTGTCTATAAGATGAATGAACCTGAAACCTTAGTGTAACTGCCAACATTCTCTCCAAACTAGTTAAGTGAGCCACACACTTAAATATATCTTAGATCTTAACTTTAATGTGGCCTTAAGCTGGAATCAATCAAAAAGTGCTTTCAAATTCTAGTTTGCTTAACATTTTTGAACTTTGTTTTCTTATTTCATCAATTATTTGTTGATCAGGAACTGCAGTAAACAATTCATTGAAGTATCTGTTCGGCTCCTCTTTACATAGAATTTATTTTTGCATTGTGTGTCCACTACACAAAATGAAATTTTATCTAGAAACTATCCCTAACCCCAAACTGTATTTTATAAACGTGACCATTGCCTCTGACAACAATTGAGCAGTGTGTGTGTGGGCCTGTAATCCAAAATAGGACAATAGAACTTTCTGTCTCAAAAATTTGATACAGAAAGGCTCTTGAGCAAATCCTCTTAAAAAATGTGTGTGTGTGTGTGTGTGTGAATGTATATATATATATGTGTGTGTGTGTGTATTTATATATATACACACACACATATATATATATGTACTACATTTTTTGTGGTAACAATGGTTATAAGTTTCAGGTGTACAACTTTATAATACAACATTTATATACTCCATTGTGTGCTCATCGCCTGAAGTCTAGTCTCCTTTCATCACCATATACTTGACCCCCTTTACCCTATTCGTACTCCCCTACTCCTCTTCTCCTTTAGCATCTCTTCATCATGTACCCATAGTTATTACAGAGGCAGTCTCAAGATTCTGAATTATTATTATATATTTTTTGTTAATCTTCACTGGAGGATTTTCCATTTATTTTTAGAGTAAGTGGAAGGGAGGGGAAGAGATACAGAGAGAGAAACATTGATATGAGAGAGACGCATCGATCGGTTGCTTCCCGCACATGGCCAGGGATCGAGCCTGCAACAA
>NW_006283544.1:1967743-1970099 GCF_000327345.1 Myotis davidii
ACATAAATTTCCTATTGCTTTGTTACCATATCGTACACTTTCCAGTTAGGAAAGCGCAATGCTATTCCAGTGAGAACTCTGTAATTTTAGCCTAGAATGCTTTAATGAAATACTGTTCTTTTAGAACATTGTTCTCCCAGATGCCGTAATTTGTATCACACCTAGTTTTGTTTTTTTATTTTGTCTCCCGCAACTGACTCTCGGCAGGTGACCCCCCAGTTTATTTACTAATAGATACCAGCACCCAGCACAGTGATTGGCACATAGTAGGTGTCAATAATTATTTGTTGGTTGAATAAATGGGAAAGAGATGCACATGGCCAGGGATCGAGCCTGCAAGTGAGGTACATGACCTCGACTGCAGTTGAACCTGGGACCCTTCAATCCAAGGGTCTGAGCCAAACCGGCAAGGGCCTGAATTATTATTTTAAAACAATTTTTAATGAACTATTTATTGCAGAACAGTTTTGAATTTTATTTTAGCCTTTTTGTATTTTTCATCTTAAAACATCCTGAGTCACTTATTGATGTGAAAAGAATATAGTATTATTTTTGTCCCAAATGTATAATGTATTTCTTTTTATACACACACACACACACACACAGTCAGTCAGAGAGGCTTTTCTTGACTATTTATCAAGGTTAATCCTGCCCAAGCCATTATTCTTCCTTACACAACCTAGTTCATAACAACCATCAAAACATCTAATTATAATAATTATATATGTTTGTTTATTTTGTCTCCCGCAACTGACTCTCGGCAGGTGACCCCCCAGTTTATTTACTAATAGATACCAGCACCCAGCACAGTGATTGGCACATAGTAGGTGTCAATAATTATTTGTTGGTTGAATAAATGGGAAAGAGAGGGGAGGAGGAAACGGTAGTTGTGAATCACAGTTCTTGTTTAAGTGCCTGGGTAAATGATGTTAGTCAGAATGCAAAAATATGGGAGGAAGAACAGGTCTGGGCAAGAGGATTAACTGAGTGGGGAGAGATGGAACAACCAATTAAGAGGTATTGTACAGAATTACAACATGATCCCAGTCAAAAAATAAGGAAAAGCTGATCCAGGATGATGACAACAGGAGTGAAGTGGACTTTAGAGATATTACTGGGGTAGAATGTATACAATTTGATAAGTGATTGCACATAGGAACAACAGGAAAGGATTATTATTCTAAAAATTCAAACAGAAATAGCTTTAAAATGGTAGTATAATTTTATAGAAGTGAAATCAGTTGAAGCAACTTTTTGTTTGGGGAGGGATGATTATAGCAGGAAATAACTTTTGTTTTAGAAATACTGAGTTTAAAGTTCCAGAAAGACATCCATACAAAAATATCAATCTGGTAGCTGGAAATCTCAGTTTATAAGACATAAGAAAAGGTCTGGCTTGAGTTTACGAACACTGTTGGTCATCTCCTTAAGCAGTGTTTCTCAACATGTGGGTCGTGTCCCCTTTGGCGGTCGAATGACCCTTTCACAGGGGTCGCCTAAGACCATCTTGCATATCAGACATTTACATTACGATTCATAACAGTAGCAAGATTACAGTTATGAAGTAGCAACGAAAATAATTTTATGGTTGGGTCACAACATGAGGAACTGTATTTAAAAGGCCAGAAGGTTGAGAACTACTGTCCTAAAGTAACAGTGGAAGCTTAGTAGAAGAGAAGGTCCCAGGGGGAAGATGCACACACACACACACACACACACACACACACACACACACGACCAAATGTTACGAAAACAAAATAGAAAAGAAAAATGGAAGAACTGTTTCAGATTGAAAGAGATTGAAGAGGCATAAGAACTAAAAGTAATGCACAATTCTGAACTGGATTTTGTGCCAGAAGAAAAACTGTTATAAAAAGATACTGGGACAAATGACAAAATGGGTAAAGGCACTTCTATCAATGTTGTCCTATTTTAAAGTGCACTGTGGTTACATAAGAGAATATTCTTATTCCTAGGAAATAAACTGTTAAGAGGTAAAAGTATGGTGCATTCAATGTATTATACTTATTCAAGAAAAAATAATGTATGTGTATATGAGTGAGGAAGGAAGGAGACAATAAGAATAACAAAACAAATGAAGCAAAATGTTAAAAAAAAAAGGGGTGAATCTAGCTCTGGCTGGTATGACTCAGTTGGTTGGGCGTCATCCTATACACTAATAGGTTGCTGGTTCAATTCCTGGTCAGGGCACATGCGCGGGTTAATGACTCCATCCTGTCTGGGCATTCAAGAGGCCACCAATAGATATTTCACTTTCACATCGATTCTCTCTCCTCTCTCTCTCTCTCTCTCTCTCTCTCTCTCTCTCTCTCTCTCTCTCTCTCCCCCTCTCTCT
>NW_006283544.1:1970777-1971262 GCF_000327345.1 Myotis davidii
GAAAATCTTTTTAAAAAGGGATGAATTTAGGTAAAAGATATATAGTACTTCTTCGAACCATTCTTGTAGTTCTTGTGCACATATTTGAAATAACTTAAAAAATAATGTGGACCAAGATAGAATGAAAGAGCACAGCTTTTGTGTTAAAAGGTGTCCCAAAATTCACACAAGAAGTAATTTTGATAGAAAACACAGGTTTATAATTAAAAATTGTAATTTTTTATTGATTCATAAAGTATACAGTATAAGGTTATGTATGGAATAGCATATCGGGTAAATGGCCTCCAGGGCTTTGCTGGCACATACACACTTTTGATATTGCCTGAGCAGCCGCATTTTCGAAGAATGGTCCGATGATGCCACCAGCCCCAAATCTGCACCAAACAGTGACACATTGTGGATGCATTTGTTTCTCAACAATCACTCGTGGATTTTCTGAACCCCAAATGCGACAATTTTGTCGATTAACCAAGCCATCAAGATAA
>NW_006283544.1:1971329-1981504 GCF_000327345.1 Myotis davidii
GCGTATGTGCCAGGTCAGCCGTGGAGCCTATGGTTCTGGATGAAGTCCGTATTCTTAATCTGAGGTAGTAATCTATTGTTGTGAGCGGCATTAATTTCCCGGTGTTTATCTCTGCCGCCATCCTCAAAATTACTTCTCGTGTGAATTTTGGGACACCCCTTAGAACGTAAAAGTGAATTAATCCCTTGAGAGTGATGAACATTCAGAGTAGTTTGGGATTGAGGAGTGAAGAGGTTTATGTCAGTAAGTATGCAAAATGCAAAGAGCACTTTTCCACACCATTTGTTCCGTTTACACAACATAATATGCACAACATATGTTGATAATGTTAGTCGATTTCTATTCTTGTTTTTTTAATCCTCACCTGGGGATATGTTTATTGCTTTTAGGGAAAAAGGAAGGGGGAGAGATAGAGAGAGAATGTGTGTGTGTGAGGAAGAGTGAGGGAGGGGTGGAGGGAGAGAAAGATCGATGTGAAAGTGAAACATCGATATGAGAGAGAAATATCAATCAGTTGCCCCCATCAATCAAACCCACAATGTATGTTATGTGCCCTGACCGGAATCAAATTCGCAAACTTTTGATGCATGGGACAATGCTCCAATCCACTGAGCCACCCAACCAGGGCTCCATGTCTGTTCTTTTGAGGTGGAGAATAGGTGTATCATTTTAGAACCAGTATCACTTAAGCCCAATTATAAGGAATACATTATCCATGAATAGTTAAAGGACTCACTGGGCCCTTGTTCCTGGTGGGACAAGGAATTTCAGATCAGACCAATCCTATATAATAAAGAGGTAATATGCAAATTGACCCTCACACTGTCATGCTGTCACAAGATGGCTGTGCCCACAGTGGAGGCGGGGTTCCCATAGCACAAGATGGCTGTACCCACAGTGGAGGCGGGGTTCCCGTAATGAGCCATAACGAGTGATCAGCAGGGACGTGAGGCTGCATGGTGCCTAGCTGGGGTGGGGGACCTGAGGCTGTGCTCCCCACCTGGCAGAGCTTGACGGGGGACCTGAGGCTGTGCCCCCACCCTGGCACCGGAGGACCTCAGGCCACGCCCCCGCGCCCAGTGGGACTTGACAGGGGTGGGGCCGGCTGGGTCTGAATCTCGCCCAATGGGGGTGGGACTGGCCATGTCTGGGTCTTGCGCAATTTCAAGGTGCACATGGGTGGGTAAGGACTTGACTCTGGGTCCCGCGGCATGCAGCAGACTCTGACAGGAGGAAGATTTTCATATACAATTTACTAATTTTCATTCATCTCTGACATTTCTACTATAGAGAAAGGGCAAATAGCAATATTAAAATATTTCCTCTAATTAATTCCCTTTTAATGTGCACGAATTTCGTGCACCGGGTCACTAGTACTTAATAAAGAAAAAGGAGGGCTTGACCATAGTGGTTCAATGGTTAAGTGTCAACCTATGAACCAGGAGGTCATGGTTCAATTCTTGTTGGGGCACATACCTGGGTTGTAGACTGGATCCCCAGTGGGGGGCATGCAGGAGGCAGCCAATCAATGATTCTCTCTCATCATGTTTCTATCTCTCTCTTCTTTTCTCTTCCTCTCTGAAATTAATAAAAATATATTAACAATTTTTAAAAAAGAAAAAGGAGGGTTGATGAGAGGTGGCATAAAATAAAATCTATAAGCTGTGATCTGAATATCGGAGTTTCTTATTGGTTCCTTTCAGAGTCTTATGTCTAAACTTTAAATAGATATTTTTCATCTCAGCGATACATTTCTTAATGCTTTCATGTGCATTACATTACTACTAATCCCAAAGCCTTTATTGGAGAAAGGAACAGAATTACTTGTGGGTAATTTAGTAAGTAATGAGTACAGTGTGAGATATAATCCTACACAAGTGAACACATTTACGTCAGATGGAGCAGTAGTTTAAAAGCCAAGAAAAAATTTTAGAATATGGAGTTCTATTTCAATATAAACAAAGTAAACTTGTGGAAAAATAGGACATTGCAAAGAATAAGAGAAATCAAATAACAAAGAAACTATAATTTTATAAACTGTGAACATTCATTAGAGTAGCCCATTAATAAGAGTATTTTATCAAACAAAAAATTCAGATACTAAAAGATTTCATCTAAAAAGTATAAATTTATTGTATATTCTTTCTTTCTTTCACAAAGAAGTATGACAGAATAGTAACTTAATATTGGGATTGAGAATTAGGAATTTATGCACTGAAATAACAATTATGATGTAAATTACATTCTGTAACCATGAAATTTAGGAATACTAAGAAAAAATTATCACAGAGTTAAGTAAAATAAAGTTTAAGTACAACACTGTAGCTTTGTTTTAAATCTCAATATCCTTATTCCATTAAGTTTGTAGAAATGTAGAAATATACCTTTCTAAATGTTGTAAATGTAGTAATATAACACTGAAAATGATGCAAACATTGACCTGCCAGCTGAAGAAGCCAGGAGCAGATTGAGAAAGATAAAGATAAAGCAATGTAAGAATATGAAAAAAATGACTTATTACTTTTGTCTTCTACATGTAAAAATGAGGACAAAATCCTACCATAACCAGAAAATTTGTAGGGATTGAAAACATAAAATAATTATTTAAAAATACTTACAGACTGAAACTATTCTAAATACATTTCAAAATATGGAATATATATTTTAAAGCAGTTAAAACAATCATAACTGAAAAAATACTATGAAAAGTTATTCTAGATGGCAAGCATACTTTAGATTCATATATAGGCCTCTCATGTAGGCTCCCACAGTTTTAACAGTGTATTCACCTCATTCTATTATTCACACTGATCAAGTTTAAAATTTTCCCATTTGACGGAATCCTCAGAGTGCGTGCAGAGACTCAAAGCAACAGAACATGAGGTTCATATTCATGAAAGCTGTATTTGTTACTTATTATTAGGTAAATTATTGCACTTGAACCTACGTAGACTTTTAAAAAAATATATTTTATTGATTTTTTACAGAGAGGAAGGGAGCAGGATAGAGAGTTAGAAATATCGATGAGAGAGAAACATCGATCAGCTCCCTCCTGCACACCCCCTACTGGGGATATGCCCGCAACCAAGGTACATGCTCTTGGCCGGAATCGAACCTGGGACCCTTCAGTCCGCAGGCCGATGCTCTATCCACTGAGCCAAACCTGTTAGGGCCCTATGTAGATTTTTTATATGCCTGAGAAAAGTTCATACTTTATAGAAAATAATTTGATTTGCCTTTGGGTGATGGGCACACAATGCAATATACAGATCATGGATCATAGTAATGTACACTTGAAACCTATATGATCCTATTAACCAATGTCACCCCAATAAATTTAATTTAAAAAGTAAAGTCCTTGAGTAAAAATCCTTTTTCATTCATATATAAAAGTTGACTATTACTTCCTTACATTTCTCTTTAAAATAATACTGGTTGTTTAATCATTAAATGAGGCATCTGATAAAGAAAAACAACATCAATGAAAAAGTTGAGGCTAATTACACCTGATTAGAAAATTGTGTATGGGCATGTCTGAGGCTGTATTTACTTAACGCATGATTCAGGGAAATCGTAATCCATGTAAAGATTCAAACATATTTGTTTATTCTGATTTTGATACCAAGGAAGCAGAATCACATATGTGAGTATTAAAAACTCAACCTCTAAAAAATAAAAATATTTTTCCTTGGGTTTCACTATATACAAAAGTACAGATGATATTCCAAAAACATATGAGTTCAAATATTTCTAGGCAATTTAAACTCAGAAGAATTTCAGTGGATATTAAAAAAATATAGTGTCTTTTTCGAAGAGTCCTAAGGCCTAAGTTTTTACTTTGAAAACATAGGAAAAGTAAACTGCAGAGATTTAAAAAATAATACACTAAAAATAGCTTGGGTTCACCATTCATTTTGCATGATACCTTAGTGTATTAAGTCTTTTGAGCCGTTGTCACAGATTATTTCAGGATTAAAAGGGACTTCAGGTGCACCAAGCTACCCACTTGATGCTTCAATCCTTACAAGCACATTCCTACTGAACACTTGGCCAACTAATGCCCAGACACTTCTGATGGAGAATGTTAGATGACAAGGCATTCCCATTGGAAAGTCCCATTAGAAAGTTTATCTTTACTCAATCTTGTAATGTTTACTCAGCGATCCCAGTTCTACTACTTCAAAGTCTTGCCAAATGAGAAAAACAGTACATTCATATAGAACAAGAACAGTTCTCCAAATATTTGTTGACAGTTACAACCTAGCACTGTTAGGATATTTTGGAATCTTTCCACAGTTTAGGTCATTTTCCTTTTAAGACCTTGGGTTTAAAGCTTGGGTGCCCAGATCCCAGCATAATTCTATAGATAAGGGAATTAACAACCACATTCTAGATATAACTTCTATTACTGTAGGATAATATCTCCATATTGAAATTTTCCAAGTCCTTTTCACATTTAAATTCTAAGCATTTATTTTCACACTAGAGACCCGGTGCATGAATTCGTGCAGGGGTGGGGTCCGGCTGGACAGCCCCGATAGGGCCACCAATTGGGTGGGCCAGCCAGAGGGAGGAGCCGCGGGCAGTTGGCTGGTCAGCCCTGCCCATTGGTCGAACTCCTGGTCAAGGGGACAATTTGCATATTAGATTTTTGTAATATAGGATTTCAATTCCATTTCAACTCTATTATATTAATAATGCAGGTTTTGTGGAACCAAGTGTATGATCTTATATTTATTCATTAAATTTCATTCAGCTATTAATTCTGCCTGAAAAGATCTATTTGGATCCTCATTCCACAAATCAATTTCTTTATTCTTCTCTGTTTTATTTTACATCAAATTTGTAATATAAGGTGTTAGCATTTTTAGTCAAATCACTGACAAAAATGTAGAAATATACCTTTCTAACTGCACTAAATGTAGTAATATAACACTACAGAGTATTAATGATGGCCATTATACACCTACCTTTTAATTATTAATGATTGTCCAAAATCATCTGGGTCAAACCCTTAAAAAGTTACTAATTCATTTACTTAACCTTGAATTGTGCCCATATATTCCCCTCTTGTTTAGTCTTGTACTTATAATATTTTATTATATCTAAGCCTGAAAACAATGCTGAAAGAAAAGCTGGAAGTGTCACAAGTTTCAATATTTAAATAGGACAAAAGAACATATTATAAAAAAAATCTATATCCAACATCTGTTCCCAGCCACCCAATTTTTCGCTCCACAAGCAATAAGTGTTTATATATACATAAGCCAATACACACAAACCTCTCAGTGGTTGTTAGAGTGTTGGCCCTTGTTCTGAAGGGTCACGGGTTCGATTCCAGGTCAAGGGCTCATACCTCAGTTGCAGTTTCAATCACTGGCATAGGTTTAGGGCGTGAGTGGGAAGCAACAAATTGATGTGTTTTTCTCACATAGATATTTCTCTCTCTCCCCCACCCCTTTCTCTTCCACTCTCTCTAAAAAAAATCAATGGAAAAAATATCCTCACTCCTCAGGCGAGGACTCAAAAAAAAAGGCCAAACCTAATCCAGACAGAAGCTTCAGGAGCACAGTCCATCTCACAGGAGATACAGGCCTGACTGTGGCAGTCCTACCCTTTTATCGCCAGGGAAAAAGCTGTAGGCACTCAGAGAAGCTTTACAGCCCAATATGATCTACATGTTAGTCTCAAGAGGTCATTTTTCATAACGTTCTCACTTTATCCCCCTGCTTTCAGGCCAGCCTGGTGAGGTCAAAACAAAGACCCAGGCTCTTGAGTCCCCAATCAGACACCTTCCACAGGCCCTGTGGCCAGATGAGGGGCCAGGGCCTCAGAAACCAGAGTGCCCACACGCAGCTGATGGAGCTGACCCTGTGCTTGCAGCAGACCACAGAGGACTACACCATGCAGCTGGAGACCAGGTGCCTGCAGCAGGACCTGGAGCAGAAGAAGCAGCTGCAGGCAGGCCACCAGGGAGCAGAAAGCCATTCTCGTCCACTTAATGTGCCGTGGTCAACCTCTTACAGCCTGGGGCCACAAAGTCTGGAGCCCCACTGGACTCTAGGGGTGATGTTGGAGTGTGCAGCAGGCCCAATGAAGGCAGCCTGACCACTAAGTCATCAACTGAATGATTCGGAAGCTGCATTCATCAAGCATGACCTGTGCAATCATGGGATTGACATCTCTGCCTGATACCACTCCAGCTTCCAGGACTACATGACCTACCAAGGACACAAATACCACAAGGACAAGAGCATCTTGGCTTCCTTAATCTTGGTATCAGTGAGAACAAGCTCTGCACTGACCTGATGACTGAAAGGTTGTATGGAGTGCCGGGAGCTACATGGATCATGCCCCTTTGCAATATTTTAACCAGGGAGGACAAGATTCCTGCAGGAAGAAGTGGCCCAGTTCCTGACCTACTCCAGCAAAATACCTGCCCAGCTTGACGCAGAAAATGTGACTGTTCTAAGTGGCTGCTACTCTGTCTTTTCTGCATTGACCTTGGTTCTGTGTGATACAGGTGAGGCCTTTCCGACCCCCATCCCCTTCTATGCTGGTTTCACCTGTACTTCCTGCCTTTATGTGAAAGTTGAGCTGATTCACAACCACCTGGTCAGTGAGATCACTGAGGTGAACACCATCTGTTCTAACTGACTGGACAAGTTGGAGAAAGCCATGCTTGAGGCTAGGCTTCAGGGAAGAAAGGTCATAGGGCTTGTGCTCATCAAGGGAGACATCCACTCCAGGGACTCACTGAAGGAATACGTGGAATTTGCCAAGAGGTACCACCTACACGTGATTATAGATGAGATTTACATGCTGTCTGAGTTTGATGAGTCCATCACATTCGCCAGTGTTCTGAGCATGGAAAGTTGGCCTGACCCCAATAGGACACATGTGAGCTGGGACACTGATAAGGATTTTGGGATCTCTGGCTTCCATTTTGGTGCTCTGTACACTCGCAACACGGAGGTGGCCTCTGCTGTGAGTGCTTTTGGTTTTCTCCACAGCATTTCTGGCATCACCCAGCACAAGCTATATTGGCTGCTCCATGACAGAGAATGAACTGACAAAGTGTATCTGCCCACTAATAGCTCCCAGCTTCCAGGTACAACATTAACAGGTTGAATGTGTTAAAGATCCCTTTTCTCAATTGTGGCTCTGGCATCTAAGTCTGGATCAACCTGAGAGTACCTACCTGGACAAGCACATTTGAGAAAGAGCTGCTCCTTTATTGCTGCTTCCTGGACAAAGAGCCGATACTGCCTCCTGGCAAGTCCTACATGTGTAAGGAGCCTGGCTAGTTTCATTGCCTCATTTTAGAGAAGCCCCTCTGCTTAGAAGCCACCACACATTGGTTCTCTCAGGCACTAGCAGAGCAATAGCAGGATTTGGCAGTGAAGCAACTGAAGGATGCACAGAGGGAGCAAGAGATCTCTCTCTCAACCAGTAGCTCCAGCCAATCACAAGCTCAGGGTGTCTTTGACATAAGCCTCAGGTCCCAAAGGCTGTAGTATTGACCTGTTGTTGTAACAGAGAAAAAACAGTGGCCTCCTCCAAAAATTGGCTCATCTAACCCAGTCAGCACCCTCAAGCTGAGCATCTGTCCCTTTTGGAAGCTTTACACCTTTTAATTCTTTGTTAGCCATTTTGTGGCGTGAAATGATTTTAGGAGGGTTTGGGTGGGAAAGCCTGTAGGAAGAAAGGGAGCTCTAAATGGGTTTTATTTTGTATACTATATCTAATAAATTTCATATTACCTACACACACACACACACACACACACACAATGCTTGGTCAACAATGCTTGGTTCCAGTAATGGGCACCTGCAACACATTCTTATCTCTCACCACACATGGTGACCAGGCAAAGTAGATAATAAGAGCATTCATGGAAGCCACTGGTACTCAGAAAAGGCTAGCAATAATTTAGCAATAAAACAGAAATGACTACAAACCATTTAATCCAAATGCATCCCTAACTCATCCCCTCTACCAAAAAGGCCTGTGCTGTACCACCCAACACAAGAGGAAATTATAGTGCAAACTTAAAAAAATAAAATAAATCTTGCTGGTATATTCATATGGATCCCATTAATTGTATAGTTTAAGTTAAAAAAAAAACTGACATTTTCATTATAAAGTATACCATTCTCTATGTACACCATTCTACAAAATGAACTTTGGATGGATGGTAGGCATAATGTGAAAAATCTCTTTATATAAAAGCCCAGCGACCATTACAGTGGGAAGACAGGAACGACCAGAACAACCAGTCACTGTGACCCATACTGACCACCAGGGGGCAGATGCTCAATGAAGGAGCTGTCCCCTGGTGGTCAGGGCGCTCCCACAGCGGGAACACCGCTCAGCCAGAAGCAGGGCTCACAGCTGGTGAGCATAGCAGCAGTGGTGGGAGCCTCTCCTGCCTCCGCAACAGTGCTATTGAGTGGCGAGCCAAGTGGTAAGGAGTGAGCAGGTGGACAGTAAGGAATGAACAGGCGGGTGGTAAGGAGCAAGCAGGTGGGCAGTTAGGAATGAGGGGTCCGGATTGCGAGAGGGCCCAGGCCAGGCTGAGGGGACCCCCACCCCCGTGCATGAATTTCGTGCATTGGGCCCCTAGTATAACTATAAAAACGCATGGAAGAGTGAAGGTACTATATGCACAAGAATAGCCATAGCAATTCTGAAAAAGAATTTTAGTCAGTTCTCAAGTTTCAGTAAAATTTGAAATTTTTGACAGGAATTTTATTGAATTTATAGATTAATTAAGGAAGAATTAAATTGTGGAGACATCTAGCATCTTACTTTTTTGAAATCATCTAGCGATATTATAGACTTAAAGTAGAAGGACTGTTGATATTATAGCTAAAAAAATAGGAAAGTACTTTTAGCTGTTTTAAGCATTTTGTTAAAGCCCACATTTATTCTGAGTTTTAGATTCACAGATATTACTCTCATTCAGTCGCTCAATAAATGTTTGGTCCTATAATCTCCTTTACACGTATGAGCATGGATGCTATTTGCTGCTCATAGGTTATCTCTAGTGTGTCTAGAAACACTTTCTTTTTCTCCTATTTGTCTTGACTTAAACCTATCATAAGTATTTAAGGCTGGTTGAAAATCAGGCTCTGAATAAGCAAGGTTTTTACTATAACTTCAAGGAATTCAGAATAAAGTTCTTGCCCAACTAGTGTGGCTCAGTGGATTGAGAGCAGTCCCATGGACCAAGAGGTTCTGGGTTTGATTCCCAGTCAAGGCACATGCTTGGGTTGTGAGCTTGATCCCCAGTAGAGGGTGTGTAGGAGGCAACTGGTCAATGATTCTCTCTCATCAATGATGTTTCTGTCTCTCTCTCTCTCTGCTCCTCTCTAAAATCAATAAAAATATATTCAAAAAAGAATAAAGTTCCTTTTATTCTGTCAATTTAAAAATGAGCTGTGTCACTTTATTCAATACTAGAGGCCTGGTGCACAAAATTCATGCACATGTGGGGGGGTCCCTCAGCCAGGCCTGTGTCCTCTCACAGTCTGGGAGTCCTCAGGAGACGTCTGACTGACGGCTGAGGCCCGCTTCCACAGAGAGCAGGCCTAAGCCGGCACTCAGATATCCTTAGTGCTGCTGTGGAGGTAGGAGAGGCTCCTGCCACTGCCGCTGCACTAGCCAGCTGTGAGCCTGGCGTCTGGCTGAGCGGTGCTCCCTTGGGGGAGTGCACTGCCCACTAGGGGACAGCTCCTGCGTTGAGCATCTGCCCCCTGGCGGTCAGTGTGAGCCATAGCAACCAGTTGTTTTGCTGTTTGGTCATTTGCATATTAGCCCTTTATTAGATAGGACTAGAGGTCCGGTACACAAAAATTTGTGCACTCAGGGAGGAGAGGGGGTCCCTCAGCCGGCCTGTGCCCTCTCGCAGTCTGGGACCCCTCGGGAGATAACGACCTGCTGGCTTAGGCCTGCTCCCAGGTGGCAGAGGGCAGGCCCAATCTCTAGGTGCCGCCCGTGGTCTGGCTCACAGCCAATTGGGGAGTTGGGGCGCCACCCCCTGTCATACACAGAAAAGAACAGATTGGGAGGTTGCGACGCCACCCCTAGTCACGCTCAGGGTAGGGCTGATTGGGGGGTTGGGGCACCGCCCCCTGTCACACTCAAGGCAGGGTCGATAGGGAGGTTGCAGG
>NW_006283544.1:1982067-1986160 GCF_000327345.1 Myotis davidii
GTCCCCACTGGGGTGCCTGGCCAGTCTGGGTGAGGGGCTGAGGGCTGTTTTCAGGCTGGCGGGTGCCTGAAGCTCCCAACTGCTCTTTTTTCCTTTTTTGTTTTTATTCTGGGCCACCTTTAGCTCTGGCTCCAGCTCTGAGGCCTCTGTTGCTGAAAGCAGGTATCTGGTTTGTTTGGGTTCTATAATCGAAACAATGTATAACTCCAGCTCTGAGATCCTGGCTCGCTGAAAGCAGGTTTCTGGGGTTTCTGGGGTTTCTGCTGAAAGGCAGGTGGGGAACGTTGGTTTCCTCCGTCAGTGAAGCAAGCAAGCCTCATGTTAGTTTCAAGCTGCCTGGCTGCCGGCCGCCACCTTGGCTGGCAGTTAATTTGCATATCTTGTTGATTAGCCAATGGGAAGGGTAGCGGACGTACACTAATTACCATGTTTCTCTTTTATTAGATAGGATTCTAGTAGAATATGATTTGGAAATATATCAACTTTTGAATAGCAAAAATTCGGTTAGTAAAATTTAATAAAAAAATTAGTTGTCATTTCTATAATATTAGCAAAGATTTCTAGCCCGGCCAGTATGGCTCAGTGGTTGAGAGTCGACCTATGAACCAGGAGGTCACAGTTTGATTCTTGGTTGGGGCACATGCCTGGGTTGCAGGCTGGATACCTAGTGTGGGGAATGCGGAAGGCAGCCAATCAATGATTCTTTCTCATCATTGATGTTTCAATCTCTCTCTCTCCCTCTCCCTTCATCTCTGAAATCAATAAAAATATTAAAAAATATATTTCTATAGTACTACTTAGGTGCAAGACACCGTTCTATGTGCTTTATCAACATTAAATAATTGAATTATTGTAATTCAGAATATAGTTTTAGATATTAAAATATACCATGGCCTTTAGGATAAATACCTGTCTTTGGATAAATAGGACAAGAAGAATTTTAGATATCAAGGGTTTAGAAGATAAATCTTTAGTGGAAATAAAATGATTTATAAATAGAAGGATTACACATAATAAAACATAGTTTAAAGATAGGTTGTAATAGCACTATAACAAAAACAGTTGATTTATAAATTTGTTTCATATTAAGATCTTTGGAATTAGACATACTTTCACATTATAGGAAAGATTTGTTCAACCTTATGCTTATTAAAATTCCTCTATGGGTCAAGTTTATAAAGCTGATGTATATTCACAGGTATAACAATTTGAGTCATTGTAAAAGATTTTGACATTCTAAAGAATTAAAGGTAGGTTAATTATATGAAGACTTGCCCCCAATTTTTAGTTTGATGTATTGCTAAACCACAAATAAAACTGCAAGTGTACATTTAATAATTAAAAGATCCATTCAGCTTATTTTCAAAGTTTATCGGTATGTGAAGGATAATGGAAACTTTTTGTACTATCTTTTTTTTTTATTGTTTAGAGTATTACATATGTCTCCTTTTTCCCTGATTGGCCCCCCACCCCCAGCCATTCCCACCCTGTACTATCTTAGCAACTTTTTGTCTGAAGTTATTTCCAAATAAAAAGTTTTATGAAAAAGTTAAGCACTGTTTACATATAGTCAAACCACTGACAATTCTGTGTTCAGTGATTACCTAACATTCATTAGTGATTTTCTTTTTAGCTAGGCCAGTGGTTGGTAAACCGCGGCTCGCGAGCCACATGCGGCTCTTTGGCCCCTTGAGTGTGGCTCTTCCACAAAATACCACATGTGGGCGTGCACGTACAGTGTGATTCAAACTTCGTGGCCCATGCACAGAAGTCGATTTTTGACCTGGGCGAGTCTATTTTGAAGAAGTGGCGTTAGAAGAAGTGGGGGTACGTTTGCTGAGGTCAACCCCTCAGATTGAGGACGTTTTTATCAAAGGCCAGCTTAGGAGTACCCTAATTAAGTTGTTCCTGGGTGGTGGACTCGATCCACAATAGGGGGGTGTAGGAGGCAGCCGATCAATGATTCTCTCTCATCACTGATGTTTCTATCTCTCTCTCCCTCTCTCTTCCTCTGAATAAAAATATTTAAATAATAAAATAAAGAAACAATTTTAAAAAAGATTTTTAAAAAATGAATTGGGGGGTGTACAATGATGCAGCTACTTTGGAGTTAACTTTGGCAACTTCTCTTACAGTAAAACATTCATCTACTCTATGATTAGCAAGTCCACTTCTAGGTATTTATCCAAGAGAAATAAAAACATATGCCCACAAAAAGAAGTGTATAAAAAATGTTCATAGCAGCTTTATTCATGATAGCTCCAAACTTGAAACAACCTGAATGTCCATCAACAGGTGAGTGAATACACAAACTGTGGTATATTCATACTCAGCAATAGTAAGGAATGTACTACTGATAACAAAACCAATGGATGAAACATAAAAGGCTGAGTGAAAGGCTAGACCAGGGGTGGGCAAACTTTTTGACTCGAGGGCCACAATGGGTTCTTAAACTGGACCGGAGGGCCGGAACAAAAGCATGGATGGAGTGTTTGTGTGAACTAATATAAATTCAAAATAAGCATCATTACATAAAAGGGTACCGTCTTTTTTTTCAATAGTTTTATTCATTTCAAACGGGCAGGATCTGGCCCGTGGGCCGTAGTTTGCCCACGGCTGGGCTAGATACAAAAGAGTACATACTGCCGGATTCCATTTAGTCCAGGAAGATAGAAATCAGTGTTTGTTTCTTGAGGAATAGTGACTGAGATGGACAAAAAGGTATTAGGAAACTCTCTAGGGTGACTGAATTACTGTGTCTTGTTTTAATGTATGAAAAAGTTATACATTACAAAAATAATGTTTACATGTATATTTTATTTCAATTGAAATGAAAATCATACTTTATTAAAAATGTACTTTCTAAGAGAAAAATAGCAAGAACAAAACTGAAGAGTTTTAATATTTCTATTTTCAGAAATAGAAATATCAGCTTACCTGTCTAAGAGCTGATTATGTTTTTCTAAAGCATCCTTTTCAGCCATCACTGCTCGGTCCTTTTCAGCCAAAGCATTATCCCTTGCTTCTCGGAGATTTCTAAAATTTAAACATACATTCAGTTATTCTAAATACGTAAGTATCCATCTTTTAAAGATTCATAAATGAGCTTCTGTGGAGCTGGACAATCTGACAATCTTAAGGAGCCCCTAAAGGATGGCAAACCAAACTGTATATTATCTAAAATTTTCCTGGTCTGATTTATTTCCTGGTCTGGCAGCAGCAGTGTAGATGCAAACATGGTCTATCTCTAAATGTCATGTTATCTTTTTTCACAACTTTTCTCCACATGGGTTGAAGGTAGAGTAGACAGTAACTTGTTTAATACAATAATGTAATGAGGCAAGTATAATTGCTTACATTAGACAACTGAGGTTTTTGAGATGTTAATAAGTATTCTATAAAATATTTTAAGTAAAAGACATAATATAGAGGTCACAGAATCAAAATGGAAATGAAGTTTGGAAGATGAGCAAGAGACAACTGAAGTGATGATAGGCCTTGGGATCTCATGGAACATAGGGGAGCTGATAGATTAGGCAAAAGCAGAAGGGACAAAGGACATGAAATACTGATGAGGTGACAAACAGATTAAAGTGAAAGTAGTTGTATAAGCAAGATGGAAGACTAGAGATTGTTGTTGGAGAATGGTGATTTGGAGATAAAATAGTACTACCTCCAGTGACAGAATTTTAGCTGTGACCAATAGAGTAGCTAAATGAAGTGGAGCTGAGATGAAGGTCAATATTCATGTAGGGCTCAAGGATGTCTAAGGTCAGAGCATCAATTTTCAACCAGTGTGCTACAAGAATTTTTAAACATGTAATACCTGACTATACAGTCAGGGGCACTGCCCTCTTTTCCCTTAGATTGTCAAATAAAAAATGACAACAGCCACCCTGCTGGTGTGGCTCACTGATTGAGGATCGACCTATGAACCAGGAGGTCATGGTCCGATTGCTGGTTAAGGCACATGCCCAGGTTGCGTGGGGGGCATATATGAGGCAGCCGATCGATGATTCTCTCTCATCATTGAGGCTTCTATTACTATCTCCCTCTCCTTTCCTCTCTGAAATCAATAAAAACATATATTTTT